>NC_069501.1:1011835812-1011943312 GCF_027579735.1 Bombina bombina | reverse complement strand
TACCCCAATCTAATGAGGTAAGTATTCCCATTCAAGGAATCATCTCGCATCCCGGAAGCCGCAAAGTGACGGAACCCTGACCTGGGAACACCGACAGAGCAGGGTGCGCGCGTGGAGTTTATACCGAGACAGAGAAGCACTCCAAGAGGCTAACCACATATCTACACAGGAAGCTTAAGGGATACCTTTACCATCAGAAGTACATCCCTACATACTCCAGGAGGCTAACGAAACTGGAATAGCCATTGTATTCGGATGCAAGGAGGAGATCCAACTATCTACACATACCCCCAGTGCGGCATACTTACCTCAATAGATTGGGTAATATCTGGTAAGGGTATTGAATACCACCTATTACTTTATATCAGCTGAAGTTTGGAGATTCACCACTGATTGAATACACCCTAAGGACTTATATGAACCATATTTTTATAGTTTCTGACATAGTGGATATACAGGCGCTGTAAAACCTTTGTACCCATATATATATATATATATATATATATATATATATATATATATATATATATATATATATATATATATATATATATAGATCCAAGAGAAGGTAAAATATAGAGGCGCTTAGTGTAAGGAGCTAGTTACAGTATCTATAATAAGACACATAAAGTACAAAGAGTTACAATAATGCACTGCTAAATAATATTAGGGGAAAAACCCAGATACATATAAAGCTATCACAGAGTTTGCAGTAGTAATGTTTACAATTATGTTGCTAATATAAAATAATGTTGCTAATATAAAACACCTGCAGCTATCTGTATAATATATAGAGATACTAGTCTAGCAAATAATATTGATATTACTAGAACACCACAGATGACAAAAAAGTATCGCAGTACATACAGTTAGTACAGGCAATTTACCAAAGAAAAACCACAAGAATGTGCATGCAGTTAGAGTCCATATGTGATACTGTTGTGAAAAAAAGGAGAAAAAAGGTGGAAATCCCAAGGTGGCGGATCACACTGTCCCCTCAAGGGGTTCTACTTACTCTCCTTTACCTCAATCTGTATGAGGTAAGTGTCGCGTGAGGTAAGTAGAAAATCCTTCCTTGTAGTGGCAAGTATCCTATGGCTTGTTTCCTGTCTTCCAACGCTTTCACTCACATAAATGAGATGGAAAAAAAACAGAAAGGTGGTAATAGTGCAACCCCGTTAATAAGGATATATATGCACAATTCTGTATAGAATAACACTCACACTAGACAACCTCAAATGGATATGAGGTATTTTATTAGCATAATAGGATAAAACCAGGTATTGGCATGAACAGTATTCGTATTTTAAAAACAGTTCAGTGCAAGATAAATATAGCATATAGAAGTCCTAACGCATTTCGAAGGTCTACACACATACACGACCTTCTTCTTCAGAGGAAAAGTGATTACTGACTAAGTAAATCCTACGGCTTTAAAGCGGAGCTGCGACACGCCCCTATGGACTCCAATTGGATCCTCAGATCACATGGCCTTCAGTAACAAGATACGGAGTGAAGAAAAGGCTGCCATAATTGTTACTGGCATTAATGCAAAAGTATTGGCTGTTCAAAAAGTCTGATGGACCGACGCTCTGGGGCTTATAATAAATTGAAAGATACAATAATTTAGAAAGCCGTCCATATAGGCGTTGTTTACATTTATGCAACTGGCAGATTAGAACGCTCTTGATAGACAACCAATAGCACATGAGCTTATAAAAGTTATATCGGAAGCATACATTAGTACGTAAGATTAATAAATACATAAATTAAAATTCTTATACTAAATATGGTACAGTACATCTCAGTATTTCACAATTGCATAACATTCCAATAAATAATTAATAATATTTATATAAAAAACATGATGGTCATAGTTAAATATATTAAGAAATTAATATACTACTTAATATGATATAAATATGGTATAAAAATATATATACAAATCAGTTTAAAAAAGGAAAAGAAAAAAAGACTGTTTTAAAGGACCTATATTTTTATTATAAATAGGGAACCTCAATACATCTACTAAATGAATAAATATAATGAAAAATTGTAATGGGAAAATGAATTGGAAAATTAAATGTATAAAGAAAAGAAAAAAAAAAATTTTCAGAGATCAATGAGAAATGCATACGAACTAATATTGGTTAAAAGGTTGTTAAAAAACTTTAATAAATACATATATGCACACTAAAATAATCTTTTTAAAAAAAATATATATATATACTAAGAGAGAGGGTTTCGTGAACCAAGGAACCAGGATTGCAGGGTCACAAAAATCCAATGAAAATCCAAATTAGAATTGGAAAGTCGAAATACAGATTAAAAATCCAGATGGAGTGGGAGGCTGGAAGGCCATAATATTTGGGATTAGAAAAAAGGAGGGAGTATATTCTAATTCTTATTCTGGTGAAATTTATATGATTTAAATTAAGATGCTAAGTTAAAAAGGCCGCCAGATCGATATCCTTATTAAGACCTTTGGGATTCAGGGAACCTAGAGTATATATCCAGTATGTTTCCCTTTTTCTGAGTTTAAGTTCTCTGTCCCCCCCTCTTTTATCCTGTTGTACACACTCGATTATTGTTCCTTTGAGGCAAGATGGTTTTTGATTATGTTTTTCTCTGTAGTGGGCCGACAAACTATGGTTCTTCTCACCATTTTCAATATTATTGATATGTTCGAGTTGCCTCTTCTTAAAGGGTCTTGTGGTTCTACCCACATATTGAAGGCCACACCCACATTGTAGTAGATATACAACAAAATCCGTCCGGCAGTTACAAAGGCTTTCAATTTTGTATTTTTTATTATTAGTCACCGTGGATATAAACTCCTTAGTTGGTTTATTTGATGAAAAATGGTGTGTACAGGCTATGCAATTTTTTCTATTGCATTTGAAATAGCCAGTCGTCTCTTTGTTCAGCCAATTGGTTTTTAAATGGCTCTTGGACTTCAACTGGCTTGGGGCCAGGATATTCTTCAGATTTTGTTTTTTTCTATAGATTAGTCTTGGCTCCCTCCTTGTAATAGAGTCAAGAAAGGAATCTTTTTTCAGAATATGCCAATGCTTTTTTATTATATTCTTTACTTCCCATGTTCCTTCATTGTATGTTGTCACAAAATTAACATTTCCTGAATATTCCTTTTCTGTTTCGTGTTGTTTTGTTGTTTTAGAGACTTGTTTGCCTGTATTGAGGAGTCGTTTTCTATCCATGGTATTTACTTTTTTCATTGCTTCCGATAGATTATAGGTGTTATATCCTCTTGCTTTGAATCTTTTACTAAGATTCTTAGCCTCTCTATCGTAATCCTGTTTTTTAGAACAGTTTCTTTTCAGCCTTTGGAACTGTCCCATAAGGATATTCTGGATCCATTTCTTGTAGAGGCCGCTTTTAGCATGGAGATATCCATTGCTGTCTGTGGCCTTCTTGTAGAGTTTGGAATGGATCTCATTGTTTTCCTGGAAAAGAATGACATCTAAAAAGTCTATCTCATGGGGGTTTGTCTTACTTGTAAATGATAAGTTGAAATCATTGATGTTTAATTTGTTTACAAACAACCCTCTCTCTTAGTGTATATATATATATATATATATATTTTAAAAAGATTATTTTAGTGTGCATATATGTATTTATTAAAGTTTTTTAACAACCTTTTAACCAATATTAGTTCGTATGCATTTCTCATTGATCTCTGAAAAAAAAAATTTTCTTCTCTTTATACATTTAATTTTCCAATTCATTTTCCCATTACAAATTTTCATTATATTTATTCATTTAGTAGATGCATTGAGGATCCCTATTTATAATAAAAATATAGGTCCTTTAAAACAGTCTTTTTTTCTTTTCCTTTTTTAAACTGATTTGTATATATATTTTTATACCATATTTATATCATATTAAGTAGTATATTAATTTCTTAATATATGTAACTATGACCATCATGTTTTTTATATAAATATTATTAATTATTTATTGGAAATATTATTATATGCAATTGTGAAATATTATTATATGCAATTGTGAAATACTGAGATGTACTGTACCATATTTACTATAAGAATTTTAATTTATGTATTTATTAATCTTACGTACTAATGTATGCTTCCGATATAACTTTTATAAGCTCATGTGCTATTGGTTGTCTATCAAGAGCGTTCTAATCTGCCAGTTGCATAAATGTAAACAACGCCTATATGGACGGCTTTCTAAATTATTGTATCTTTCAATTTATTATAAGCCCCAGAGCGTTGTTCCATCGGACTTTTTGAACAGCCAATACTTTTGCATTAATGCCAGTAACAACTATGGCAGCCTTTTCTTCACTCTGTATCTTGTTACTGAAGGCCATGTGATCTGAGGATCCAATTGGAGTCCATAGGGGCGTGTCGCAGCTCCGCTTTAAAGCCGTAGGATTTACTTACAGTCGGTAATCACTTTTCCTCTGAAGAAGAAGGTCGTGTATGTGTGTAGACCTTCGAAACGCGTTAGGACTTCTATATGCTATATTTATCTTGCACTGAACTGTTTTTAAAATACGAATACTGTTCATGCCAATACCTGGTTTTATCTTATTATGCTAATAAAATACCTCATATCCATTTGAGGTTGTCTAGTGTGAGTGTTATTCTATACAGAATTGTGCATATATATCCTTATTAACGGGGTTGCACTATTACCACCTTTCTGTTTTTTTTCCATCTCATTTATGTGAGTGAAAGCGTTGGAAGACAGGAAACAAGCCATAGGATACTTGCCACTACAAGGAAGGATTTTCTACTTACCTCACGCGACACTTACCTCATACAGATTGAGGTAAAGGAGAGTAAGTAGAACCCCTTGAGGGGACAGTGTGATCCGCCACCTTGGGATTTCCACCTTTTTTCTCCTTTTTTTCACAACAGTATCACATATGGACTCTAACTGCATGCACATTCTTGTGGTTTTTCTTTGGTAAATTGCCTGTACTAACTGTATGTACTGCGATACTTTTTTGTCATCTGTGGTGTTCTAGTAATATCAATATTATTTGCTAGACTAGTATCTCTATATATTATACAGATAGCTGCAGGTGTTTTATATTAGCAACATTATTTTATATTAGCAACATAATTGTAAACATTGTTCTATAAGAGTAGGGGGTGCCCTAAATTACAATTGTAACAATGGTAAGGTGTAATACTATAAGGTATAATACTCTTGTATACAATTTTCTAGCAATCAGATCAGAATAATCAAATGTCAAATACAATAAAGGAGAAGAAAAAAAAAAAAAAAGGATTAAATAATAAATAAAGATTTATAATGCCACAACAAATCGTGTGACACTCTATTCAACAAGTGAGCGACACTTGATATTAATTGTAACAGTTCAGGTTACTTAGTAGAAAGTCACTGTGTGGAGAACAGATATTATAGAGGCAGCAATCTGTAAAGAATCCGGCCGGGATCCCAAAAAGATGATCTACAAAACATAAAAAAGACAGATGCGCCACATGGCCCAATATTGTATGTTCAGCGGGGTAGATATATTCTAGTGGTGTCAATATTAACTCACAATCTAGGGAGCACTTCAGTTAGTGCAGCAGGAGCAGTCTGGGATCAATCACAGTCACCCAGCAGACCGACCTCTAGGGCAAAATAGTATGGTTCTGTAGTGGAGATACAAGCAAAAACAAAAGTGCCTATATGGCCTAGTACTGTTTGAACCAGAGGATGGTGTTCTGTATATTTCCTCAGCCTGAGGAAACAGTCTGAGACTGAGAAACGCGTCGCTTGTTTTTATTGGTTTTATCTATTAAAGTACCAACTTTTTATTTAAACACTTGCTATTGTGTATCATTTGGACCTAACCTGATTCTTGAGAGCTCTGCGGCTCTGCCTGCTGTGAAAACCTGCCATAGTCTGTTGGGTGACTGCATTGATCCCTTCCTGCCTGATTAGCATCAATGAAGATGCTATACAAATTGTGAGTATATTTTCAAATATACAGAACACCATCCTCTGGTTCAAACAGTACTAGGCCATATAGGCACTTTTGTTTTTGCTTGTATCTCCACTACAGAACCATACTATTTTGCCCTAGAGGTCGGTCTGCTGGGTGACTGTGATTGATCCCAGACTGCTCCTGCTGCACTAACTGAAGTGCTCCCTAGATTGTGAGTTAATATTGACACCACTAGAATATATCTACCCCGCTGAACATACAATATTGGGCCATGTGGCGCATCTGTCTTTTTTATATAATTGTAAACATTACTACTGCAAACTCTGTGATAGCTTTATATGTATCTGGGTTTTTCCCCTAATATTAATTAGCAGTGCATTATTGTAACTCTTTGTACTTTATGTGTCTTATTATAGATACTGTAACTAGCTCCTTACACTAAGCGCCTCTATATTTTACCTTCTCTTGGATCTATATTTTTTGGGCTCTATTAGTCTTGTGGGGTTTGGGGATCCCACTTTTCTAATAAGTAATTTTGGGGCAGCATAGTGAGCTAACTACACTTCATTTATAATTATAATTATAATATTCCAATATAATAATATTTATCTTCAGGTAATTCATTAGCACTACCTATACTTGCGCCGGTGTCACAATCTTTCTCTTTGTCCACATTTTACTCCCCTGTGATAGGCTGCAATATAGGTGTTTGCCAATAATATTATTTTAACTATATATTTTACTATTATTATTTTTTATTATAGCAATCTAACACTTGAGATATATATATATATATTTCCTCTTTTTTAATCAGCTCCCACTATAGAGTATAACTTTTTATCTCACAAACAAGAGATTTCAATTAGTTAATATGGATCTAGAATATGGAGATTATTTTAATCCTAATTCTAGATCAAGAAATCTATCTATCCCTGAGGATACCTTAGTAGAATCAGAGATTCTCCAATTAATAGATCCCAAGGTTCTCCTGGGTGAATTGGAGAAATTGAGTAAAAAGCAAATTCTCAACTGGCATGATGGAAACAATTTGGCCAGATATAAGAAATATAATATTATTCCTAAGGGTCTGAAACTAGAGAAACAATCAATAGTGGATAGTTTGGAAGTGGAACTACTCACTGAATGGGACACAGCATTGGAAGAATGCTCCAACAAAATGATAGACATCCTTGTGAGATTTAGAAATAAAAAAAGTAGAATCTCTCTCACTACAAATCAAAGACTTGAGAGAAAAACTCAATATCTTTAAGGGGGACACTTATTATAAAGAGCTAGATAGGGAAAATAAAAATAAAATCGAAAAATTTGAATAATTAGTTGAGGCAAGAAAACTCAACAAATTCTATAGAGATTATAATTTAAACAAAAAAGAAAAGGAAGATAATACTGACAATACTTTTTGGGAGGAACAACCAGTAGAGACTCCTAGGGGTGAAAAGGAAGCTTTTAATTGGCTAGAAATAGAGTCCCCAAACTTCTCCACTAACACTCAATTTAGAGAACTCAATGAGAATGCAAATAATGGAATAGAGCATACAATGAACAAAACAAAAAAGGGGGAGGTACAGGGTGCCAGAAATGCAGGGAATGCAAAATCCAATAACACCCATTATGGGTATAAAAAGGGTGGCCAAGGACATGGCCATCAAGGTCATTCTTTTCAAAGAAACTTTGATAAAGAAAGAGAGATGGGAAATAGAAATTCCAATTCAAGAAGACATTTTAACCCCCCACATAGTAACTATAACCGCTCAGAATTGTATTTTGAACCCAAACAAGTATACAGAAATGGGTATCACAATTCAAGAGGAGGATATAATATGGAATATCATAATCAACATTGGAGAAAGAACTCCTATCAGAACCGCAACTATGGGTATAGTGAACGCCATGATAGAGGTTTCACTGGGGGTGCATATCATAATTATGATCCCAATTACTACAGAGAGAGAACCTACAGCTCCAGAGCAAATATGGAGAAACAAACAGGTCCATGGAGAGATAATGTTTTCCAAGAACCCCAGATAACAGACAATGCTGTAGATAACAGATCTGTTCATTTTTTGGAGAACAATCCAAGAAAAACAGAGAAAAGGAAAAATACACTTCCTCAACCTCCAGCAGAGATACTCCAATGGAGAACAAGGGGGCAACAAAAAATGGGAAACGGGGAACTAGAGGAGGCAGAGGAGGAAGAAAATCTGGGGGCAAAAAGAAGAAAACCGACGCAGATTCTACAGACCAAGATGTAAAAATGAAAATTTTTAATCTTTCGAATCGTGTGCTATTACCCCATGAGCAGAATCTTTTGGAAAAGGGTCTATCTTTTGCCCCCACTAGGGGACCAAACCCCTTTCAACTTTTCGTGGACTTTAATAAATTCACGAGAAATTTGACTTTGAAACGATATTTCGAAAAATAAAAATCAGAGCAAATCCAAGGCTCTATGAATGTAGAAGAAGATACTCTTCTTACACTAGAATCTCTAGAAATGGAGAGTATACAAATGGAAAATGGAAATACAACTCAAAAGAACATACATACAAATCTAAAACCAAATTCGACTTTTTTTCCCGTGAACGCAAAAGGCAATTTTATTCCTGTTTTTACAAAACTAGTCCAAGAAGACCTGGACAATCTTTGTAAACAATACAGAATTAGGAAAGACAATTTGACAAAAAAAAGAAAGAGATTTTATTAAAACTCTTGAACATGATGATAATGTCATAATTAGAGAAGCGGATAAAGGTGGTGGAATTGTTCTCCAAAACAGAGCGGATTATTTAAGGGAAGCCAGGAGACTACTAGACGACAAAAACACATATCAGAAACTTAAATCTAATCCAACAGATATATTTGTTACAAAATACAAACATCTTTTGGACGATGCCAGAGATTTAAAAATTCTCAATGAGAATGAGTGGAAATACCTTTGAAAACGATACACCAGTGGTAGCGTTATTTTATCACCTGCCCAAGGTCCACAAGAGCTTAGAACAACCTCCCGGTAGACCAATAGTATCGGGTATAGGCTCCTTAACAGCAAAACTCTCGGAGTATATAGACTTCTTTTTACAACCTCTGGTACCTAAACTAAAATCCTTTTTAAGAGATACCCCAGATACACTGGAGAAATTTAGCAATCTAAAATGGAAAGAAGGATACTTGCGGGCTACTATGGATGTTAGTGCATTATACACTAACATCCCACATGAAAAGGGTATTCAATCTGTAGCATTTTGGCTAAAAAAAACGACGATAGTCTACATGAAAACCTACAATCTTTTTTGCTAGATGCCATTAGATTTACTTTGGAAAATAACTTTTTCCTCTTTGAAAAGGATTTCTTTTTACAAGTCACCGGAACAGCAATGGGGACGAAATTTGCCCCAAGCTACGCGAATCTTTATCTGGGACTCTGGGAAGAAGAAGTCATCTGGCAAAACAATGTATATCTACCAAACATCGTAGCTTGGGGTAGATATATAGATGATATCATCCTAATATGGGATGGTAGTTCCACTCTCTTGGATGAATTTGTAAACAAATTAAACATCAATGATTTCAACTTATCATTTACAAGTAAGACAAACCCCCATGAGATAGACTTTTTAGATGTCATTCTTTTCCAGGAAAACAATGAGATCCATTCCAAACTCTACAAGAAGGCCACAGACAGCAATGGATATCTCCATGCTAAAAGCGGCCACTACAAGAAATGGATCCAGAATATCCCTATGGGACAGTTCCAAAGGCTGAAAAGAAACTGTTCTAAAAAACAGGATTACGATAGAGAGGCTAAGAATCTTAGTAAAAGATTCAAAGCAAGAGGATATAACACCTATAATCTATCGGAAGCAATGAAAAAAGTATATACCATGGATAGAAAACGACTCCTCAATACAGGCAAACAAGTCTCTAAAACAACAAAACAACACGAAACAGAAAAGGAATATTCAGGAAATGTTAATTTTGTGACAACATACAATGAAGGAACATGGGAAGTAAAGAATATAATAAAAAAGCATTGGCATATTCTGAAAAAAGATTCCTTTCTTGACTCTATTACAAGGAGGGAGCCAAGACTAATCTATAGAAAAAAACAAAATCTGAAGAATATCCTGGCCCCAAGCCAGTTGAAGTCCAAGAGCCATTTAAAAACCAATTGGCTGAACAAAGAGACGACTGGCTATTTCAAATGCAATAGAAAAAATTGCATAGCCTGTACACACCATTTTTCATCAAATAAACCAACTAAGGAGTTTATATCCACGGTGACTAATAATAAAAAATACAAAATTGAAAGCCTTTGTAACTGCCGGACAGATTTTGTTGTATATCTACTACAATGTGGGTGTGGCCTTCAATATGTGGGTAGAACCACAAGACCCTTTAAGAAGAGGCAACTCGAACATATCAATAATAATGAAAATGGTGAGAAGAACCATAGTTTGTCGGCACACTACAGAGAAAAACATAATCAAAAACCATCTTGCCTCAAAGGAACAATAATCGAGTGTGTACAACAGGATAAAAGAGGGGGGGACAGAGAACTTAAACTCAGAAAAAGGGAAACATACTGGATATATACTCTAGGTTCCCTGAATCCCAAAGGTCTTAATAAGGATATCGATCTGGCGGCCTTTTTAACTTAGCATCTTAATTTAAATCATATAAATTTCACCAGAATAAGAATTAGAATATACTCCCTCCTTTTTTTAATCCCAAATATTATGGCCTTCCAGCCTCCCACTCCATCTGGATTTTTAATCTGTATTTCGACTTTCCAATTCTAATTTGGATTTTCATTGGATTTTTGTGACCCTGCAATCCTGGTTCCTTGGTTCACGAAACCCTCTCTCTTAGTATATATATAAATATATATTTTTTAAAAAGATTATTTTAGTGTGCATATATGTATTTATTAAAGTTTTTTAACAACCTTTTAACCAATATTAGTTCGTATGCATTTCTCATTGATCTCTGAAAAAAAATAATTTTCTTCTCTTTATACATTTAATTTTCCAATTCATTTTCCCATTACAAATTTTCATTATATTTATTCATTTAGTAGATGCATTGAGGTTCCCTATTTATAATAAAAATATAGGTCCTTTAAAACAGTCTTTTTTTCTTTTCCTTTTTTAAACTGATTTGTATATATATTTTTATACCATATTTATATCATATTAAGTAGTATATTAATTTCTTAATATATTTAACTATGACCATCATGTTTTTTATATAAATATTATTAATTATTTATTGGAATGTTATGCAATTGTGAAATACTGAGATGTACTGTACCATATTTACTATAAGAATTTTAATTTATGTATTTATTAATCTTACGTACTAATGTATGCTTCCGATATAACTTTTATAAGCTCATGTGCTATTGGTTGTCTATCAAGAGCGTTCTAATCTGCCAGTTGCATAAATGTAAACAACGCCTATATGGACGGCTTTCTAAATTATTGTATCTTTCAATTTATTATAAGCCCCAGAGCGTTGTTCCATCAGACTTTTTGAACAGCCAATACTTTTGCATTAATGCCAGTAACAACTATGGCAGCCTTTTCTTCACTCTGTATCTTGTTACTGAAGGCCATGTGATCTGAGGATCCAATTGGAGTCCATAGGGGCGTGTCGCAGCTCCGCTTTAAAGCCGTAGGATAAAATACGAATACTGTTCATGCCAATACCTGGTTTTATCCTATTATGCTAATAAAATACCTCATATCCATTTGAGGTTGTCTAGTGTGAGTGTTATTCTATACAGAATTGTGCATATATATCCTTATTAACGGGGTTGCACTATTACCACCTTTCTGTTTTTTTTCCATCTCATTTATGTGAGTGAAAGCGTTGGAAGACAGGAAACAAGCCATAGGATACTTGCCACTACAAGGAAGGATTTTCTACTTACCTCACGCGACACTTACCTCATACAGATTGAGGTAAAGGAGAGTAAGTAGAACCCTTTGAGGGGACAGTGTGATCCGCCACCTTGGGATTTCCACCTTTTTTCTCCTTTTTTTCACAACAGTATCACATATGGACTCTAACTGCATGCACATTCTTGTGGTTTTTCTTTGGTAAATTGCCTGTACTAACTGTATGTACTGCGATACTTTTTTGTCATCTGTGGTGTTCTAGTAATATCAATATTATTTGCTAGACTAGTATCTCTATATATTATACAGATAGCTGCAGGTGTTTTATATTAGCAACATTATTTTATATTAGCAACATAATTGTAAACATTACTACTGCAAACTCTGTGATAGCTTTATATGTATCTGGGTTTTTCCCCTAATATTAATTAGCAGTGCATTATTGTAACTCTTTGTACTTTATGTGTCTTATTATAGATACTGTAACTAGCTCCTTACACTAAGCGCCTCTATATTTTACCTTCTCTTGGATCTATATTTTTTGGGCTCTATTAGTCTTGTGGGGTTTGGGGATCCCACTTTTCTAATAAGTAATTTTGGGGCAGCATAGTGAGCTAACTACACTTCATTTATAATTATAATTATAATATTCCAATATAATAATATTTATCTTCAGGTAATTCATTAGCACTACCTATACTTGCGCCGGTGTCACAATCTTTCTCTTTGTCCATATATATATATATAAACAAAACAAGGAGAAAGGACAGAACATCCAGACCGGAACGGGTACACATCCCATGACCCATAAACAGGCTCAGCTTTATATGTATATGTATGTGTATATGTGTATATGTATATGTGTATGTATATGTGTGTGTGTGTATATATATATATATATATGTGTGTGTGTGTGTGTGTGTGTGTGTGAATCTCTCTCTTTCTCTCTTTCTCTTTTTTTTCTCTTTCTCTTTCTCTCTGTAAAGGGCGGCACTCGCTGGTCTTTCAAAAGTGTACTTTAATCGAAAAAAAGTGACGTTTCGGGGAGACACTTTCCTTCCTCATATGTGTGTGTGTGTGTATATATATCAAACCATCAGACAAGGGTGGCAAGACTACAAAAAAAGAATGTATGAGACAGATCAATGATACTACTCATTTTGAACAGCTTTTGGGAGATCCCACTATTGAGTATCAATTGGAATTTATCCTTAATGGGGCACTAAGACAAGGTATAATAAATAAGGTAGAATTTGATTTTATGTACACAAAAAATCCAAAAACAGCTACTTTTTATACAATTCCTAAAATACATAAAAAGAAACATCCACCACCAGGCAGACCTATAATTTCAGGCCAACAAAACCTGAATGAAAGTATTTCGCAATACATAGATTATTGCTTACAGCCCTTTATGACTGCTCTCTCTTGATTCATTCAAGACACCAATGACATGCTCAAAAAACTAGACGGACTAACGGTGGAGGACAAGACCATCTTGGTTACAATAGATGGGGAGTCTCTGTATTCCTCAATCCCTCATCATTTAGGGATTGAGGCATGCAGATACAACCTAGAACAAAGAGGTTTTGAATATACACCACAAACCAATTTTACTTTGGAACTATTACAGTTAATTTTGGAAAGAAACTTCTTTGTCTTTGATAATAAGTTCTACCGCCAGGTATTAAGAACAGCCATGGGGGCAAGTTGTGCCTCCACATATGCCTGCCTGTACCTTGGAAAGTGGGAGGTAGATAATATACAAAATACATTATCAGAGTATTAAGAGAAAATTGGCCTGTGGGCACGATACACAGATGACGTCTTTGTCATGTGGCAAGGCACAATAAAGGGATTGGAAGATTTTATTAATTTAATGAATCAAAACCAATTGAATTTAAAATTCACATACAAATTTAGCAAGGATGTGATTACTTTCTTAGATCTAGTTATATCTGTAAAAGAGGGTGCCATTCAGACCGAAATGTTCAGCAAAGACACATCAGTAAACACTATATTGAGGGCAGATAGTCATCATATCAATACAGTGACCAAATGAATCCCATATGGGCAATATCTTAGATGTAAGAGTAACTGCTCCACAATAGAATACTTTAATACTCATGCCCAAAAATTAACCAAGAGACTATTAGACAGAGGATACTCTCACAATAATTTAAAACATAATTAAAAGCACTCAAAATAAATCCCCAGGGATAAATATATCCACATTCAATAAAAATCCCCAAGGATGCTAATGATCCACAAGGACGCCGAGCACTGCCGGTGAAGAGAGGGAGCACTTGGAGTGGTATCGTATATACCCGTGCTGGATAAAGCCTCATATAGTCCGGTAAGAGTGGCAAAAGGGCGAGTGGGCAGCTCACTCTACGGTAACATCCCATTTACACCCTGACATCTACAGATTGTGGAACAGGTTCATACCCTCTGGCTTTTGTCCCCATTGAATATGGAACTGTTGTAAAAGCTCAAGTACTTATAAACGATCCTTAGATTTAAGTAAAAGTGTACACAGGGTAAAATACATAAAATAATAGGACACATCAATTGTAGGAGTGAGGGAGTGGTATATGCAATATCATGTTCAAGCCCCCTATTATATGTAGGGAAAACCTACAGAGAACTAAGAGATAGGGTTAAGGAACATAAAAGGGACATTAAAAATAAACAGTGGAGGGGGGGCGGAGCCAACTCTTGAGCCGAGCAGACGCAGATTTTTAGAACTCTGCTCTAAAGCACCAATAAAAGCCACAAATAGCCCTAAAATGCTGTTTTATAAGGCAAATATGACCTCAGATTAAATTATAGCCTTCTCTGACTACATTTTGAGCCATTTGGCAGAGGACTGTGAGAGCAACTGAGGTAACAGTGTCGATGGGGTTTCAGCGTCTCCCTTAGTAGCGAGGAGCTGACTGCCTTCATTGCCTCTACCGGAGCCCTCCAGACTCAGATAGCTCTTAACTGCTAGACTCTTTCACACGGCTCAGCCTGCAGAGGGAGACCTGATCCCCCTTTTAGCTGAGAAGATGGCCTCCTTAATTCTGGATGCATTAACCCTACTAAGCCACCGCATGGACACCCAGTTTGCTAACCTCTCTCGATGCCTGTCTCTCAGCCGAGAAGAAGCACCAGACTCACCAGAAGAAGACTCTGACAATCTACCCACCCCGGTGGCGCATATGCTTGAAGGGGATAAGATGGTGGACACAGCCAGACAAGGCCTCTTTACCTTCTCCCAGCAGCCTGATCTTACCGCCGATGTCACCCTGATGCACCTAACTCCTGTTCCGGAGCGGCCGGCCAGAGTGGGGGTTGAGGTGAACCTGATCACACCCAACAGCTTAGAGGATAACCTGCCTCCTCCTCTATACTTGAAAGCTGCGCACCCCGGCTCTGACATAGAGAAGACTGGTGGCGACGTGAGAAATTTCCACACAGACAGAGGAGTGAGGCCTAAGTCCCTGTTCACGATGCAGTACAGCAGACCTCCCATCTTGTCACTCGTAGAGTCTTTGCTACACAGTGAGCAACCTAGATATAAGGGCAGCATAGTACTGAGAGACCTGTTTCCTCTATCTGAGCTACATTCACGCAGTACTGATGGCAGCATGCAGGTGGGCTCCATGATTCGGTCCATGAACTGTAATACTGTACTAATTAGTAGGGCCCTCCGTGGTCCTCAGGCCGAGCTATGCTGGAAGACCGGCATTGGGTGATGTACCTAAAGATATCCCATTTATATATAGTGGACCCTAATCTCTGCAACTCTATTCTCATGTTTGTTTCACTCTCCCTCCCTGAATGTGGACTTTAATATCTGATGGGCGATCCGGTTAGAAGTTATTATTGTTAAAGGGTTCTATGATTGCTCATGTTCATTTAGCTTATACGCAAGTTTCAACAGTTTAGCGATTTATTGTTACCATTTTTTTTCTTAATCCCTTGTCACATACCAGTGTGATATTGTGGGGGATCATAATGTTTTAGAGGGGATTTCATGTATAAAATGTATTACTAGTGTTCTGAGAGCTAATTCAGATAGCAGCCATGCTGTTATACTTACTTTCACTTCTACTGTATGCAGACTTCCTGCACCCTCCCAACTTTAGAATAGCTGGCGAATAGTTTTAACCCTATTAGGTACCTCTCTCAATATTCTGGTCCATACACCATCAACTATTAATCATGCAGACCTCTGTTCAGCTATAGAAGATAATATACCCTACTAATTCTTGCTTACTTCATATGATATTTATATGTCTATCATATACCACTACATCTGAAGTAATACAAGCAGATAAGCCATTTTGCCTATTGCCCACACATAAATTTACTTAGCAATTATACAGGTTAATGTACAATTAACAATATACATATAGGGAATCCCCCTTATAAGGTTCATATTATATGCTGATGCCCCCTGGATTCACCTCTAGGACGAGTATTGAGTATTGCTTGACTATTTTCACCTCCCAAATTCTTAGTTGGACCTGAGACTGCCATGGAGCTATTTGCCACTAGACTAGTAAAATGGATAAGATGCCCCTATATTAACACCCCCGCTCTATATTAATTACCTGTCTCTTCCGGCATGACCCCTTATGGGGCACACATGGAATACTCCATCCTCCTTATCCCCCCTCCGATCAACTAACATTGGTATAACTACTTACGCCCTTAGGTATACATAACACAGAAAACATATTTTCATCTATAGTCTACATAATACCATGAATATGCTCATCCTGCAACCTTACCATAGTTGGCTCCGCTCTCCTTTCCCCCCCCCTTCCACCTCCCCCATAATTTGAGTGGCTCTTGCCCACTGCACCCCCCTCTCTTTCCCCCTCTTTGTGACTCACCTGTGGTCACCTTAAAAGCCAACTCTCCACATCAAGACAGGTATAAAGGCTATTTTTACTTTCATCATATTATGGATGTGGAGACCAGACTCCAGTTGATAACACATAAAATGAAGTTATATATTGGTTAGCCCAAAATTATAGCTGACACCTCTTTAGTCATGACATACGCCTCCATTTGCTACGGTTTGTCTCTGAATATTGATTTTGATATGATTATTTTTGCACGCCTGAACATCGATATCTCAAAGTGAGGCTTGAAACTGTTACCCTCCTTCTAGCTGCATAGTACACGTCTATGTAACAATATTGTGTGTCATATTTGGATGTTACTATTGTTGATGGGCAAAGTCTGTATTTTATCTCGACTTGAAACTTCAATAAAAAAGTTAAAAAAAAAAAAAATAAACAGTGGAAAGACAGCAGTGTAGCAAGACATTTTCTTAAATGCCATAATAGCTTGGCAATAGGACTAAAAGCGGTAGGCTTAGAGCTTATAGATCTACAAGGAAGAGGGGGAGATTTGGACCAACACCTATTACAGGCGGAATGTAAATGGATCCATAACATGGATACCCTCAAACCAAAAGGTCTAAATGAGGAAATAAATTTTGCACCTTTCCTGTAAAAAACAATTTGTTCCTATATAAACAAAGATATTTACATATGCCATTCCATTCTATTTTAAAATCTGGTGGTAATAAATAAATAAACATTTATGCCTAAATCTAAATGATTGATATGGATAGGGTGATATAGGCTTACCCATAGTACAAGTAGGCAGAAATAGAAATATCCCTGTTCCACAGGCAGTACTTTAAATAAAACAATACAATCAAAATAATTGAAATATTTACTACCACTATATGCCCCTACACAAGAGAATTTGTTCCTTGCAAAATCCCTTGCACCCAATATTGCTGCTTATATACAATTTAATTTACAGCTTTTTCCTTTTCTTTTTCTTAATTTTTCTTTTGATCTTTATGGTTGTATAGATTATATAATACACATCTCCTTTTCAATCAGCCAGATTAGATAGGATAATAGCATAATTAAGTTTTCTCCATTCAAATTGTTAAAGGTGGAATATGTATATATGCTATAGATGTATAGCTTTATGAATTTGGATAGAAAACAGTTCCCTCCCTCAACTATGTGATGCCCCGGCAGTTTTGCAATATCAATTGACTTTTAAAGGAACAATGTTATAATGAATTAACAAGAGTTATTTGTAGGGATTTTAATGTGAAAAAAGATATCCCTCGATACAATGATGCCTTGCAAAATAGGATTTTACGTCACACAGGAAGTATGCTGACTAGAACTTCCTGAAATCATTTAAATTCCCGGAGGGGAATAGAAGTCAGTAGGAAATGATATGCCATGAAGAAGCCGCATACAACTTGCCCTGCGGTGAAACACGTGTACTGTAGCGTCTTTATGTTTTTAGCCTTCGGCTAGCCCAGCCAAAGGAATCTTATCCTATGTGAACTACTGAAGCAAAATCGGATGTGCAAAAGAGTGTGTGGAAAAGCACAACTGACAGCTTGCTGAAGCGATTAAAGTGGTAAAAGGCGCAGACGAAGGGATTTAAACAGCCTAACCAGCAGGATATCTTTACCGACAAGTGTTTGGCATTGCCACAGTGAAAATCCAGACGAAGAAAACTGGTGAGATCGATCCTTTTTGACACTGTAACTATAGGGTCCCTTAGGCGAGGAATATACCTCAGCAGGTTGTACCCTGTAAAGCTGATTGTGTCTATATACTCACAGTACATGACTTGGGATTCTCACAGAGACATTACTGCCTAAAATATTCTGCTTTTGCTGTCATGTTAATTGACTGTTTGCTTGCCGAATCACTGCATTGACTGCTTGACTGAACTGCAAACAAAGCTTTGGCTTGCTTTACCACCATCACCACTGCTAACTATTATTGCTGCTGTCAGCTAACATTGTGGTTGCTCATTAATATAGCGCCACACTAGTGGACTTTAAACTTGCTTACACACACTCTCCAATCACCTGTATTTGGGCAGACTTTTGGTACTTTGGGAATATAAATAAAGAAGTTTAATGGGGGACAGCTTTTCCACAACAATGGACTTTTATTGCCCTCTAGGCAATCAGAGGTCGCATAAATAGTGATCTATCCATCTTCTTTCCCCAATTTGACAAGGATCCATAAGAGCTCTTATACTGAAATACAATTAGTACATCATCCCAATGGCCATTGGTAGATAGGCATCATACTAGAATTTTATGACATTTACTAACCTTTTTTATCATTATATTCATTGTATTAGATTTATTGTTGAATAAAATATTACACTTTTGCATATGAATTTAGAGGCATTGTATTAGTTATGGGAAGGGAATCTGTTTCCAGTCAGTAAGGGACCTCTACACCCAGTGCTTATTTGCTTTATATTCTAATTTGATTATTTATAGATTGTGCTGGCATAGGGCATACTGGAATTTCTTGGTTTTCTCTCTTCTTTTTTTCTTGCATTATTTATTACAATATTTTATGCCCCCTTGCACCCCTAGATATAAGACTATAAAGATATCTAGGATTATCTAAAAATCGAAAAAATATTTTTGGATTGAGCTGACACTTCGAACCGTTTTTATATATATATATATATATATATATATATATATATATATATATAAGGGCTGCGCATCTTCACTGTTCTCACAATTCAATTCTTCAATTCGATTACGATTATCATTGTAATGATTCGATTCGATTCGGCGATGCATCACGATTAGTGGCCTATTTATGCCCATGATTTAAATTTTTCACAAAAAAAAAAATCAAACAGTCAAAAGAACTCTTTTTTTTTTATTAGCTCAAAAAAGGACACTCTTCCTGTCTGAACACAGCAGACAACAGTATTTATAGAACAGTAAATACTAAATAAATGGCAATTGTTGTATTGGTTTGGCAACAATATTATGGCATCAAACTGTAGTAGTGTAAAAAGTGCAGTGCTCGCAGTGTACTTCTTCAATCAAAGAAAATATTTAAATGTATATAGTACAAATACAGTCAAGTATAAACAAACATGAACATAAATAAATGTCTAACCTAAGTATCTATCTATGTTGGTTTTAATGTAATGTCTATTTACTTAGTAATAATAATAATATAATAGACATTAAATTAAAACCAAAATAGATAGGTTAAGCTTAAGTTAAAGTTACCACCATTACCTACTCCTAGTACCAATACCATTATTATTTGTGTGAAAATGGTCATCCTCAGAAAACAAAACATAAATCCCTTATATTATGCGGTACAATAAATTACCGGTGTGCCACTGCCTTGAATCATGACTGGCAAACAAACATCACGTGAATCTGGAACACAACACACACACACATGAAATAATACACAGTACTACAGACTGTAGTAGAGAGACATTTAAAACAAGTAGCATTGAACTGAGCTATAACTGCTAGTTTCTTGATTATAATATCTCTATGGGATCACAAATATATTTCTTAGTGTTAAAGCAGTGCACTACAGTACACACACAACTGAACACACACAGTCATACACAGTGTATTTAATGTATTACAGTATTACACACACAAACAAACAATACATAAAAAAACCCACAGACATCAAGGAGTAAAAAATCATGGTGAAGAAAGAAAGGGTGGCACGCCACGCACATGAGGTCACTGTGTGGGCTTTATTTTTGTATTGTGTATTTGTGTTGTGTGTGACTGTGTGTGCTGCTGTCTGTGTACTGTCTGTTACAGTATATATTTGTGATCCAATAAAGATTTACTCAAGGTTTTAAGCTTCAATTTACGATGTATTCTGTCAGGCTTTTCCTTCCCCTAATAGTGGTTTGGCTTCAGTGGTCTCTGGAGGAGTACACATTTAGGATTTATTAGTAGAGGCGCTGACTGGCGGTGGCGGGTGGTGGTGGTTAGGTTATGGTTATTGATTAACTGGTTGGTTAACCCCTACAGATCTGCCTGGGAGTGGGATGGCATATTGTTGTGATCATATGATATCTTTCTTAAAGGGTCTATTTAAAATAGACACATTTTAAAAGTTTTTAGTGTGAATGAATAATCCCTTATGCAATATGCACTCACTGCATTGCAAACAATACAGGTGTGCTGTAAACAGTAGCACAACATCTACAAAACAGAGCACTTCCAAATTCCAATCCTAACTGGCAAACATCACACAGTATTAACTAGAAGTAGTAATAGACATTACAACAACAAGTAGCATTGAACTACTAGATGAACTAACTTGATTATCTTTATGGGATCACAAATATATTGTTGTTACACAACCCAACACACACAGTAACACACAATCAAACAATACCAAAAAAAACCCACACATTATAAAGAGTGAATCATGGTGAAGAAGGGTGACACACACACAATGAGGTGTGCAGTTGTGTGTTGTTTCTTTTGTATTGTTTGTGTGTTTGTGACTGTCTGTGACAGTGAGTGACGTGGTCGGGTCGTTAGTATATTTGTGATCTAACAAAGATTTACTCAAGGTTTTAAGCTTCAATTTTCAAAAATCTATAAAGCTATAACATTAAAGTGATGGCAATTCACCCAAACACAGTTTCACATATTATAAAAGGTCTTCTCCTAAATAGCATTATTATTGATATGCTTGTTTAGCACAAAAGTCAGCTGTACTTTAATTTATCAGTGTTTTATTCACTCTGAGTCTATATATTAGCTCATCTAATGCAGCTTCTCACTTCAATGCTCATTTGGCTTACTTGACTGGCAGCTGTTGTAGCCAATCGTAGCCTCACCATGCGCCCCATGTAAATGAATTGCCGCACGCTCCCGTGCTTGGAACTCTGCCTATGATCACGGTTTATGTTGCGCAAATAGCCTAGAGGGTCCCGCATGTGCATTTTAAATTATATGCAGAGTTCCAAGCACGGGAGCGTACGGCAATTAATTTACATGGGGCGCATGGTGAGGCTACGATTGGCTACAACAGCTGCCAGTCAAGTAAGCCAAATGAGAATCGTAGTGAGAGTCTGCATTAGATGAGCTAATATAGAGTGAATAAAACACTGATAAATTTATAGTACAGCTGACTTTTGTGCTAACAAGCATATGCTATTATTTATATATTATTTAGGATAAGACCTTTTATAATATGTGAAACTGTTTGGGTGAATTTTCCATCACTTTAACAAATACAAAATAACTTAATAACAATACTGCACTGGGCAGTGGGGCACACAGCACTTTCTGGATGTGCCAAAAACATTAAATATAAACCTGAATCACTACTCAGAATTATGGAATATGTAGGTTTTTCTGTAAGAACACTAGTTGATCCACATGCTCTGGTTTGAGGGTGCTTCTTTTTGCCATTACCACCTCTCCTGCAGGGGAGAAAACCCGCTCTGCAGACACGCTTGTACCTGGGATACACAAGTATGGCTTTGACAAATGAGAGAGGAGGAGAAATATGACCTCATGTACATGCCACCAGTTCAAAGGGTCTTCATTGAGAGGCAGAGATGGTGCTTTACAATATTTCTCTATTTCCTCTTCAGCCTTGGCATAGGGGGTCTTGGGTTCTATTGTACCTTCAGTGTCAGTGAAAGACTGTCCCAGCAAAGTCATGAGCAGCGATGTGGACTTTCTTTTGGGAGGAGAAGGGTTATCCTCCTCAATGGGTGATTCTTCTTCCAGAGTTTCTTTTCCCTCAGGCAGTGGCACTTCATCCACATTTGTCCTCCTAGGTGTAACTGTACTAGTACACTCAATATGTGTTTGAACAAAAGAATAGAAAAAATAGCATTCATTATTACCTCTAGCAGCCAGCTAAATGAGCTAATGCTATGTGCTACTGCAGTGCTCACTGGCACTGCTCAGTAATGCAACATTACAGCTCACATCTCTATTAGCCTAGGAGGAGGAAAGTTGACTGTGGCGTTAGAACTGTCTTATATAAACCTTGTACTCATTAAACTAGCTACTAAGCTACTGTCTGCTAGCTAAGCCTATTTTGTTATGACTGTTATGTTTTATGTTTGTTTTAAATTTATACCTTTTTCAAGAAACATGATGAAATTAAAATTACCTCCAAGGATGCAGCCTCCTCAGTCACTCCTCTGTATATCTCCAATCTCTCCTCCTCTGTGAGAATAAAAGGCAGTCCCTTAAAATGAGGATCCAGGGCAGAGGCTGTATAAAGTATCTTCTTCTCTGCCTCACTGTTGTACCTCTTCAGGAGATCTGTTTTGATGGCATTCTTGATCTCATGGATCATGGGTGTGTCTCCCATGGTGTCTGTCCTGTTCTGGAGCAGTTGTGCATTTAGAGGGGCAATGAGAGACGCTGTTGGATTGCGCTCTTCTGACATCAGTGTGGTTGCATCCTTAATTGGCTTTAATGCACTTGCAGCATCCTCTGCATTTGACACATCTGTTTCGTTGAGAGTGCAGAGATCTGACTCACTTTTTCTGACTTCTGGAGACAGCAATGTTGCACAGATTGCAGGTTGCTGTTCTAAGAACCTCTCGACCATTTCATATGAGCTGTTCCACCTTGTTGTCACATCAGTTATCAGCTTATGATTCTTCAGGCCAAGACATTTCTGTTTTTCTTTCAGACAGTGGTTTGCTGTAGTGCTGCGGTGAAAAAATGTTGATATTCGTTGCACTCTGCCTAAAAGCCTGGAGAGCATGGCCACTTTCAGCGCCCGCTGGGACGCGAGATTCAGTGTATGGGCGAAGCATTTTACATGAGGGAATTTTCCAACTTGAGCAGCAACAATCATGTTCGACGCATTGTCGGTCACAAGCACTACAGATTTATCGGACAGCTGCCATTCTTCCACGACACGAGACAGTAGCTCCGCCAGATGAAAACCCGTGTGAGACTCATAAAATGCTCTCGTTTACAGCACATGCGACAAGATCTGCCAGTCCTTGCTAATGTAATGTGCAGTTACTGTAACATAAGACTCCGTCGTGACTGAAGTCCATGAATCACACGTTATTGCGACTTGACTGGCTTGGCTCATTGATACCATTACCTGAGCTTTGGTTTCGTGGTAGAGTGCAGGTAGAGTGCAGGTATAACGTTTTTTGTGAAGTGATTGCGTGACGGGAGCTTATAACGTGGCTCTAGTGTCTTCAACAGGTTATGAAACCCAAGGTTTTCCACAACAGAGTAAGGCCGTGGGTCCTTCGCTATGAAACTTGCCACAGCTTTGGTTATTCTCTTCCCTTTTTCAAAGTTGGGCGGCAAAGTTGACAGCATTGCATCAATTCTTGGCTGATGTGCTAGTCTTGTTATTTACTTGGCAGTTGCACTGGCGGCAGGTGTTAGCATCTCAGAGTGAAAACGGCTAACGTGATTTCTCAAGTTTGTAGTATTCCCTAGGTATTTAATTTTTGTGTGACAGGGTTTACAAACCGCATGTGTCTTGTCCAATTCGTGCTTTCCAGTATGTTCATAAAATCCAAAATGTGCCCAGATGCTTGCTTTTAAAATGCTAGGTGCATTTTTTATCTCTCTATGTTTTTGTTCTCCTTCTGTCATTTTAGCATGACATGTACATATGTGATGGATGATGTTGTTGTCAACGTTGAACTCTGTCAGTGTTAAAAAACAAAACACGTCACTAAGTTAAGTTGTCAAAATGTCAAGCCACAAATGTAAAATCAACAAGAAAATTTAAATGTAGTACATTACATTAGTAACTTCAACTACTTGCCATTTTGCCAACATTTGAAAACAAATTGCAAGGGACACTTGGCAATTGGTTTGGAATGGGGGGTTTGGAGGAGTCTACTGCAAATTCTTTGTATCAGCAATACAAAAAAGCAATACAAAAAAGCAATCTATTCATCATTCATTAGTAGTCTCAAATTGAAATCAAATCAATGCAGGAAAAAAAAAATACAGGATAAACCTGCTGTTCCTTTAGGGGCTACTTTTACAAGTAGACTAGTAGAACAAATGTTTGGGTTTTGTGTCCCTTTAAGTGTGTGATGTACTGTGTCCTAGACTCCTAGTATAGTAGTAGTAATAATATACACTGTAATATTACACACTTAAAGGTACAATTGAAACCCAAACATTTTCTTTCATGATTCAGATAGAGAATACAATTTTAAATAAACAACACTTCTATTATTTAATTTGCTTCATATTTCAGATATCATTTGTTGATGAAATAGCAATGCACACATTGCACAGTGCACAGAAGGGATTTCAACAAAGGATAAGTAAATTAGATAATAGAAGTAAATTGGGAAAGTTGTTTAAAATTGCATGCACTTAATTCTTATACATAACAAATTGGGTTTTATGGCCTTTGCCCCTTTAGTATTTTTAAAAATGCAGCTTTAGCCTTGTTATAAATAAAACAGGGATTGGGTTCGAATTAGCACCTTTTAAGAGAGCACATGCATTGCATTATATATAATATAATATACTTTTATTTCAATATTTGCAGAACAGGCAGGCATCCATATTGTGAAAAACATTTAGATAATATTTCATTAGAACATAGAGGGGCCTGACGTATTGTCAGGTGTGGCAGCCTCAGTAACTAATAATGTAGTATTGATTTACCCCTTATTCCTGAGCTCTTTCTAATTTCTATCAGTCATCAGTACTTGCATTATATAATATAATATTATTTTCAATATTTGCAGACCAGCAGGCCAGGCATCCGTGTTGTGAAAAACATCTAGATGAACTTTCATTAGAACAAAGAGGGGCATGGTGTCAGGTGTGGCAGCCTCAGTAACTAATAACGTAGTATTGATTTACCCCTTATTCCTGTGTTCTTTCAATGGCATTGGCAAAATGTACGAAGTTTTGGTTAACTACTATAATGTACCTGTTCAGTTCTCACCATAGGTCTCCTTCTCTGTCTCCCACAAAATAAAAATGAGCCCGCCGTGTATACTCGGAATAGTCATCACCATCATCACTCTCAAGGCACCAGTCCTCCTACTGCGTTCGGCACTTCCAGAGACCGCCCATTAGCAGCCCTGTTGCTTTATTGGGGTGACGTGACGTCAAACGCTGTACCACGCACTTTCTCTTATTTGTCCTGGAGGCGGGGTCACGTGAGTAACGTGAATCGATTTGCGCGCTTCACCGCATCGATGCAGAATCGTTTCATGCCGCATCGCGATGCATCGCCAATACTATTATTTTTGACAGCCCTAATATATATATATATATATATATATATATATATATATATATATATATATATATATACATCTTTGACTGCTGCCTTTCACCTTCTCTTTCCTTTGAATGAAGTCAAAATATAACTTAAATACTTCTCATGTTTTGCTATGCAAACTTGCAAGTGATAATCAGGTACATCAGATATCAAAAAGTAATATATTTTAAAGTAGAATTTAAAACTCCTCACTTGTAATACACTACTTGTAAAAGGGTAAGACCTGTTGAATTAGCTTTGCTGGATTTTTCAAATTTTCTTTATATTTCCTTATACGCTTAAGTTTGGAATATTTTTTATTTTTTTCGGAATAATTTACTTATATTCACGTGTTTGGGAGCTACTTGAGTCCAGGAGTTTTGTGCGCTACTTCTCTGATTACTATATACAGCCCTACACCCCTCACATTTGTGTAAATATTTTATTATATCTTTTCATGTGACAACACTGAATAAATGGCACTTTGCTACAATGTAAAGTAGTGAGTGTACTGCCTGCATAACAGTGTTAATTTGCTGTCCCCTCAAAATAACACATAGCCATTAATGTCTAAACCGTTGCCAGCAAAAATGAGTACACCCCTGAGTGGAAATATCCAAATTGGGCCCAAAGTGTCAATATTTTGTGTGGCCACCATTATTCTCCAGCACTGCCTTAACCCTCTTGGGCATGGAATTCACCAGAGCTTCACAGGTTGCCACTGGAGTCCTTCCACTCCTCCATGATGACATCACGGAGCTAATGGATGTTAGAGACCTTGCGCTCCCCTACCTTCCGTTTGAGGATGCCCCACCATTTGCCATCAGTGGTCATCTTGTAGGTGTGTTTTGGGTCATTATCATGTTGGAATACTGCACGGCGGCCCAGTCTCAGAAGGGAGGGGATCATGCTCTGCTTCAGTATGTCACAGTACATGTTGATATTCATGGTTCCCTCAATGCACTCATGCAGGCCCAGACCATGACACTCCCACCACCATGCTTGACTGTAGGCAAGACACACTTGTCTTTTTACTCCTCACCTGGTTGCCGCCACACACGCTTGACACCATCTGAACCAAATAAGTTTATCTTGGTCTCACCATCCACAGCTGTAGATGAGGCTTCCTTCTGGGATGCCAGCCATGCAGACCAATTTGATGCAGTGTGCGGCGTATGGTCTGAGCACTGACAGGCTGACTCCCAACCCCCTTCAACCTCTGCAGCAATGCTGGCAGCACTCATATGTTTATTTCCCAAAGACAACCTCTGGATATGATGCTGATCACGTGCACTCAACTTCTTTGGTTAACCATGGCGAGGCCTGTTCTGAGTCGAACCTGTCCTGTGAAACCACTGTATGGTCTTGCCCACCGTGCTGCAGCTCAGTTTCAAGGTCTTGGCAATCTTCTTATAGCCTAGGCTATCTTTATGTAGAGCAACAATTCTTTTTTTCAGATCTTCAGAAAGTTCTTTGCCATGAGGTGCCATGTTAAACTTCCAGTGACCAGTATGAGAGAATGTGAGAGCGATAACACCAAATTTAACACACCTGCTCCCCATTCACACCTGAAACCTTGTAACACTAACTAGTCACATGACACCGGGAGGGAAAATGGCTAATTGTGCCCAATTTGGACATTTCCACTTAGGGGTGTACTCACTTTTGTTGCCAACGGTTTAGACATTAATGGCTGTGTGTTGAGTTATTTTGAGGGGACAGCAAATTTACACTGTTATACAGGCTGTACACTCACTAATTTACATTGTAGCAAAGTGTCATTTCTTCAGTGTTGTCACATGAAAAGATATAATAAAATATTTACAAAAATGTGAGGTGTACTTACTTTTGTGAGATACAGTGTGTGTGTGTGTGTATATATATATATATATATATATAAAAACAAGGTTTATGCACAAATACGCATTTAATGAATGTGTTTTTGTAACCTGTCAAGAGGTAGTAGCAACAAACACTGTGGGGGACTTTAAAAATGCATGGGACAAGCATAGGGCTATCCTACGAACTAGATAAGTTTATACTGTTAGGTAAGGTCGGGCAGACTTGCTGGGCCTATGGCTCTTATCTGCTGTCAATATCTATGTTTCTATGTTTCTATGTTTTACACAAAGGGCACATTTTTAACAACTATCACCATGTCTGAAAGGCCCAGGTGGTATCAATTTAAAATAAAAGACAACTAAGTAGTGCAGGGAATAGAGTACAAAGTTGCTGAACTTTTTGAGCTTGCAGACCATCTCAATGATTTTTTTTTCTAATTTTAAAATTAATATAGCAAAACTTTGTATGAAATATCATAAAGTTTCACAGACCATTTTTTGCATAGTTTAATAGCAAATAAATTAGCAGTGAAAGTCATTAAGAGAGTTTGCCTGTAAACACATTACAGCTGTGTCTAGAATGGTATATCATTCTTTCTATATAATGTGACTTCATTATGAAACATAATCTCAAAAACTCTTCATGTGTTAGTGATCCTGGAGAAATGACTAAAAATTTAAAAATGACATGTAGCTTGCATGTGCATCCAAAAGTGTAAAGAGCATAAGGGGCATATGTGCTTTTCTGACTTTCTCAAGTTTTATCCTAGGATTAGGAAGTAAATTAATTTAGGGGTCACTTGACTCACTGGTTATCATTTGCAGAATGCAAAACCAGTTTTTGTAACCTGCCAAGATACCAAGTTTTGAGCACTAATTGTGAGAGGGCTCTGCAACTCTGGCTGTATGCCAAAATGATCTCATACACTTTCAAACAAGGAGTCACTTGACTCTCTAAATATCACATGGTTCACATAAAAATAAAATGTCTTAATATATTATATAACAGATTAAGCATAGCAAAGGGGATGTTACTGAGATTTTGTTTCACCAAAAATATAATTCATCATGAATTATGAAAGTGTAATTTTTACTTCCACTTTCCTTTAATTTATAATTCTGGTTCTGGTGTTGGTAACTTCTGACTGTCATCTGCATACAACAAAAGCCCACTCCTCATTACCTTGGTGGCAATCAGGACTGCCTCAGGCTATGGGGAGCATCAGAGCTGGAATCTGTGATATCCTGGAATAATGAGCATGCCGACTATACCCTTGCATGGCTGTCTATCACAATGCTCACTATTACCAACCTCTCCATTATAAATACTTTGAACATCTTTTCCCTAGCTGGACTGTTCAGGACTCTACCCACGGTACACATGAGGTCTGCATTTAGACTGAACCTTTGTTACTCCATTCTTGTTAGTGAGACTGTTTCTTACACTCACTATTGGACATAGATCTCTAGATGAGTATGAACCCTTATAGCTACTACTACAGTTAGTGATATTATTGTTGTTTCTCATAGCCTATACTATTCTATATAATTGTAGCCCCTTTTCTTCTGGACATTGCAATTTTTAATAATGACTGATATGCTGGAAATATTTTGTTCCAATGTGCTTGCTTATATTATTCATTTTAGTAGAAGATATTCGTAGTACTTGAACTCCATATTGTAATATGATGACATCTATGCATTCTACATAAGGTTTGGAATATACTTTACATAATAGTATGGAGCTGAAGACAGCAAATAATGCTATGTCCATATGGTTTATAATTCTTGTACTGTGATGTTTTATAACCTAACATTTTAATTTTAAATTGCATTCTCACAGTTTTATACTGATGTCTATTTTCCCCTTATACCTAAATACCAGTATTTGCTAAGAGCTCGAATAGCAGATTCACTGCAATTATGCAGCAAGTGCCTGAATTACAGAGTTTATAGTTTATCTTATTCCCTTTTATTATAATTTGGGTCCAAAAGTGGCCCTCATTGTTCTCATTTCCCTTGAAAGTCATTGTATGTGAAAATGACCTATTGGGAGGTCCAAGAGGGGCCTCAATTTTCTATCAGGGCAACAACTTCACAATCCATCCTATTATTGGCATAGGGCTATATGTATTATTTTATCTGAAAAAGACAAAAATGAGGTTTACCCCACTCTAATTTCAGACAGTTGGGCAATTTGCAATGTGTAATTTTGAATTGAGTGAGTTTATCTTCATCATCTACTATTAATTTGAGATCACTGAAGAATGTTATTGTAGTCATCCTCTTAAAAATTAGGTTTGTACTATTTACCATAGAAATCCAAAACAGAATGTTCTAAGAGTCTAATAAACTATTTAAAAATGAGGTCTTTACTGTGGTGCTCAACAGTAGCATCTCTTTTCTTATTGTGACACCCTCTACTATTACCACTCGGCTAGATTACGAGTTGTGCGTTAGGGTAAAAAAGCAGCGTTAAGAGGTCCTATTGCTGCTTTTCTCTTGTTAAGTGTATCCAGTCCACGGATCATCCATTACTTGTGGGATATTCTCCTTCCCAACAGGAAGTTGCAAGAGGATCACCCACAGCAGAGCTGCTATATAGCTCCTCCCCTCACTGCCATATCCAGTCATTCTCTTGCAACTCTCAACTAAGATAGAGGTCGTAAGAGGACTGTGGTGTTTTATACTTAGTTTATTTCTTCAATCAAAAGTTTGTTATTTTTAAATGGTACCAGAGTGTACTGTTTCTCAGGCAGTATTTAGAAGAAGAATCTGCCTGCATTTTCTATGATCTTAGCAGAAGTAACTAAGATCCTTTGCTGTTCTCACATATTCTGAGGAGTGAGGTAACTTCAGAGGGGGAATAGCATGCAGGTTTTCGTGTAATAAGGTATGTGCAGTTAAAATATTTTTCTAGGGATGGAATTTGCTAGAAAATGCTGCTGATACCGAAGTAATGTAAGTAAAGCCTTAAATGCAGTGATAGCGACTGGTATCAGGCTTATTAATAGAGATACATACTCTTATAAAAGTGTATTTTAAAACGTTTGCTGGCATGTTTAATCGTTTTTTACATATGTTTGGTGATAAAACTTATTGGGGCCTAGTTTTTTTCCACATGGCTGGCTTGAATTTTGCCTAGAAACAGTTCCCTGAGGCTTCCCACTGTTGTAATATGAGTGGGAGGGGCCTATTTTAGCGTTTTTTTGCACAGCAAAAATTACAGACACAGACATCCAGCTTCTTCCTGCATGATCCAGGACTTCTCTGAAGGGCTCAAAAGGCTTCAAAAGTCGTATTGAGGGAGGTAAAAAACCACAGTAGAGCTGTGGCAGTTGTTGTGACTGTTTAAAAAACGTTTTTGTCATTTGTTATTCCGTTTTTGGTATTAAGGGGTTAATCATCCATTTGCAAGTGGGTGCAAAGCTCTGCTAGCTTATTACATAAACAAAGAAGAATTTCCCCTATACGATGCTCCCAGACCAAAAATGTCCACTATTTAAAGCACAACACTGGCACATGAGTCGAAGTAAAGTGAATCAATCATACCTTTATTATGGCATGTCGGACAAACACTCGGCAAACAATAGCGGTGTGACTACCAGGAGACACAGGTGTGTGGAGTGTGACGTCATCTGACGCGTTTCACGCCCTTCTGGCACTTTAAGGGCGTGAAACGCATTGTATAGTGGAAATTCTTCTTTGTTTATTGTATACCTGGAACGGGCAGCCTGGTCTGCAGGTCTGGGTTTGTGCCGGGAGAGGCGCCGACCCAGTATTCCCTGTATGCTCCAGTACAGACCTTACCGCTGAGTATCCTTAAACTCTCACTAACCTATGTATATTAACTTATTACATACACTGTAAAAATTTCGTTAGTGTAACTGCATTTTTTCACTGTTATTTCAAAATTTGGGAAAATTTGTGTTTCTTAAAGGCGCAGTAACGTTTTTTATATTGCTTGTAAACTTGTTTTAAAGTGTTTTCCAAGCTTGCTAGTCTCATTGGTAGTCTGTTTAAACATGTCTGACACAGAGGAACCTACTTGTTCATTATGTTTGAAAGCCATGGTGGAGCCCCATAGGAGAATGTGTACTAAATGTATTGATTTCACCTTAAACAGTAAAGATCAGTCTTTATCTATAAAAGAATTATCACCAGAGGGTTCTGTCGAGGGGGAAGTTATGCCGACTAACTCTCCCCACGTGTCAGACCCTTCGCCTTCCGCTCAGGGGACGCACGCTAATATGGCGCCAATTACATCAGGGACGCCCATAGCGATTACCTTGCAGGACATGGCTGCAATCATGAATAATACCCTGTCAGAGGTATTATCTAGATAGCCTGAATTAAGAGGCAAGCGCGATAGCTCTGGGGTTAGGAGAGATACAGAGCGCGCAAATGCTGTTAGAGCCATGTCTGATACTGTGTCACAGAATGCAGAACATGAGGACGGAGAGCTTCAGTCTGTGGGTGACATCTCTGACTCGGGGAAACCTGATTCAGAGATTTCTAAATTTAAATTTAAGCTTGAGAACCTCCGTGTATTTCTTGGGTAGGTATTAGCTGCTCTGAATGACTGTAACACAGTTGCAATTCCAGAGAAATTGTGTAGGCTGGATAGATACTATGCGGTGCCGGTGTGTACTGACGTTTTTCCTATACCTAAAAGGCTTACAGAAATTATTAGCAAGGAGTGGGATAGACCCGGTGTGCCCTTTTCACCACCTCCTATATTTAGAAAAATGTTTCCAATATATGCCACTACACGGGACTTATGGCAGACGGTCCCTAATGTGGAGGGAGCAGTTTCTACTTTAACAAAGCGTACCACTATCCCGGTTGAGGACAGTTGTGCTTTTTCAGATCCAATGAATAAAAAATTGGAGGGTTACCTTAAGAAAATGTTTATTCAACAAGGTTTTATTTTACAGCCCCTTGCATGCATTGCGCCTGTCACTGCTGCGGCGGCATTCTGGTTTGAGGCCCTGGAAGAGGCCATCCAGACAGCTCCATTGAATGAAATTATTGACAAGCTTAGAAGGCTTAAGCTAGCTAACTCATTTGTTTCTGATGCCATTGTTCATTTGACTAAACTAACAGCTAAGAATTCCGGATTCACCATCCAGGCACGTAGGGCGCTATGGCTTAAATCCTGGTCAGCTGACGTGACTTCAAAGTCTAAATTACTCAACATTCCTTTCAAGGGGCAGACCTTATTCGGGTCATACCCTTTCTCAGGACAGGGCCAAATCAAAGGCCAAACAGTCTAATTTTCGTGCCTTTCGAAATTTCAAGGCAGGAGCAGCATCAACTTCCTCCGCTTCAAAACAAGAGGGAACTGTTGCTCATTCCAGACAGGCCTGGAAACCTAACCAGTCCTGGAACAAGGGCAAGCAGGCCAGAAAGCCTGCTGCTGCCCCCAAGACAGCATGAAGGAACGGCCCCCTATCCGGAAATGGATCTAGTGAGGGGCAGACTTTCTCTCTTCGCCCAGGCGTGGGCAATAGATGTTCAGGATCCCTGGGAGTTGGAGATCATATCTCAGGGATATCTTCTGGACTTCAAAGCTTCTCCTCCACAAGGGAGATTTCATCTTTCAAGGTTATCAGCAAACCATATAAAGAAAGAGGCATTCCTAAGCTGTGTGCAAGACCTCCTAGTAATGGGAGTGATCCATCCAGTTCCGCGGACGGAACAAGGACAGGGATTTTATTCAAATCTGTTTGTGGTTCCCAAGAAAGAGGGAACCTTCAGACCAATCTTGGATCTAAAGATCTTAAACAAATTCCTCAGAGTTCCATCATTCAAAATGGAAACTATTCGGGCCATCCTACCCATGATCCAAGAGGGTCAGTACATGACCACAGTGGACTTAAAGGATGCCTACCTTCACATACCGATTCACAAAGATCATCATCGGTTCCTAAGGTTTGCCTTTCTAGACAGGCATTACCAATTTGTAGCTCTTCCCTTCGGGTTGGCCACTGCCCTGAGAATTTTTACAAAGGTTCTGGGCTCACTTCTGGCAGTTCTAAGACTGCGAGGCATAGCGGTGGCTCCGTATCTAGATGACATCCTGATACAGGCGTCAAGCTTTCAAATTGCCAAGTCTCATACAGAGATAGTTCTGGCATTTCTGAGGTTGCATGGGTGGAAAGTGAACGTGGAAAAGAGTTCTCTATCACCACTCACAAGAGTCTCCTTCCTAGGGACTCTTATAGATTCTGTAGAGATGAAAATTTACCTGACGGAGTCCAGGTTATCAAAACTTCTAAATGCTTGCCGTGTCCTTCATTCCATTCCACACCCGTCAGTGGCTCAGTGCATGGAAGTAATCGGCTTAATGGTAGCGGCAATGGACATAGTGCCATTTGCGCGCCTGCATCTCAGAACGCTGCAATTATGCATGCTAAGTCAGTGGAATGGGGATTACTCAGATTTGTCCCCTCTACTAAATCTGGATCAAGAGACCAGAGATTCTCTTCTCTGGTGGCTTTCTCGGGTCCATCTGTCCAAGGGTATGACCTTTCGCAGGCAAGATTGGACGATTGTAACAACAGATGCCAGCCTTTTAGGTTGGGGCGCAGTCTGGAACTCCCTGAAGGCTCAGGGATCGTGGACTCAGGAGGAGAAACTCCTCCCAATAAATATTCTGGAGTTAAGAGCAATATTCAATGCTCTTCTAGCTTGGCCTCAGTTAGCAACACTGAGGTTCATCAGATTTCAGTCGGACAACATCACGACTGTATTATTACACACGAACAATGGCACTACAAGGGCTTTTTCCCTGTTATTCAATAATTACAGACTATATAATATGTATTTGTGAAACAAATATTGCTTATATAGGGAATGGTGCTAATGCATAAGTAGATAAATTTCAGAAAACTAAGGAGAATCACACAAGGAGTGTGGATATCTCCTGGAAGTATGCACCTGAAAGCACTCTTAGCCTAGACTCTGTGGCAGTAATTCCAGAACGGGTAAAATTAAAATATAACTTTTATTATGAATTGCTCTTAAAATAAGGGTAACACACAAATTAAAAACGACACTAGCACCTCCAAGACATCTATTAAGTGGTTCACTCTTTAGGAGGACTTATTAGATAAAAGGCCTAATGTATATAATTATATTCTCCTTAATAGAGTTATCTTTGTTCTGCTATACTGCTGCTATTGGGTCCAAATAATGTATGTGTGCAGTCATAATATGACTACCACCCTATATAAGGATATTTGGTTACCCTAATGACTCTGGATCATGTGGTGTTAGCCAGAATTGTGTCTGTTTGTATAAATATTTTCTGAGAGGACAATAACTGATTGATTTCTCTCAGTGAGGCCAAATATCCTCACTGTTTAATGGTACAACATGTGGATGTTTATTGAAAAAACAATATTCAGTGTTGCTTGATTCTAGATGTATACTATTTAGACTCTGTACTCTAAATAATAGTTGTGAAGTTTTGTGTGCAACACTATAGTGTTATATTATATTGACCACATATGTGAAATAGTTTTCTGATATCTAAGCTCAATATAATCCCCAACCGTTTACTCAGTGCAAATCCTTGTTGTTATATTATTACTATTTTGTTCAGTTATCATTCACTTTGTAAGTAATATGGGAGTGCTCTCAGTCAAGCTAATGTTACGGTCACTGCTTGACTACTGATATATACAGCATTAGCACAACAGCACTAAATAATATCACTATAGAGTTAATGTGGGTTACAATATTTTCTTTTATCTTAGCGCTGCATCAATATCCTTTGTGGTATCTAGTATTGGTTGCAAAGCAGCAGCACTGTTATTGTGTTTCTATTTTGTATCACATTTCAGTTACATTCAATTCGTGCTGTAAACTTGTAACTAATTCCTATACTGGATAGTATAGTTCTATTTGAATTGGTTGGTATCTATACTCGTGTCAATTCAGATTGCAACTGACTCGGTAGGTTCTATTATACCCTCTATTGTCCTGCACAGTAATAAGTAAGACTGATTGTATTTCAGTTAGCCAAAAATTCTAGCTAAGTCTGGCACAACCCAGACTGTACAACAAGTTAACTACGTATAGCAGATATTGAGTATTAGATTGTCATTGAGGTGCTAGGCTTTTAAAAAAATTGAGAGCGCCCAAACACTCGCTGTGACTCCTGACTAGTTTCGCCCCTCCGGGCTTTGTCAAAGGCGGCGAGCCGGCGTTGTTGGGGGAGTATATACCGGTTGAAACCGGAAGTCCCGCCTTGCTTCTATTGTGATTGGCTCTTGATCAGACAAGGTTCATTGATTGACAGCTTCTACTTGCAATCATTATTTGGGGATTATTGGTTTGTGTCCTATGCTGATGTTACGCGTGCTGTCTGTATGTTAAATGACAGATTCGGTCAGTGTTCTATACTGATTCCTAAGGTGGTCTACCTTATTTGATATTATCATGGTGTTCAAATATTGATACATATACTATTATTTCGATATTTTGCTGATCATTGTGACTAATCATTAACTACTCTTTGGATAAATTACATTCCTAATATGATGGAAATAGATTAACTTCTCATCTAATGTAAATAGCAGTTTAATATCTGAGTACAGTGCCATAGATATTAATTATTAGTTTTAGGCTGTACTGCAGTGAAGAACAGATACGGTCTTATAATGTGACTGTGCTCTTGCGTGAAACTAAATAAAAGTGTTGGTGAAAATTAATATGTGAAATGAGAAAATAAAATAAAAAGATTTGTTAACTCTCTACAGTGCTGTGAGTGTTCACGTTATTTGAAGAACATGTTTATGTTACATCCCTTGTTTCGTTGTGTGTTTTGTCCTAGTGTCTTGTGATACTTGATTGTAAATATTGTGATGAATATAATCTTGCTATTGAGTTCAAAGCTAGCAATTTAAATTAGTGCTGTTTGTTATTTTAGTTGTCTGTGTGATAAATTAATTGTGTGTTAATTATGAAAACTCTGGTTAGACAGTCTATTCCAGTGGTTCGTGAATGTGTTCTTGTAAACAGATTTTTGTGACATTAACTTTTGTGAAAAGTTGGGGGAAGGGGTGAAAGAACTGTATTCACTTAACATACTTCATTTTTGTGACTCTTTACTTGTGTATTTTACTTATTTGTATTATATCATATTGTTTCATTTATATTGTGTCAACTTTTTTAATCGTGATCTGTTTCTAATGATTCTTGATTATTCTATATGGTTACTGTATCAGTGTATACATTTTAAAGTTTACAGAAAAACATAATAGTTATTCTGTTCATTCAGCCCATATGGTTGGACTGAATTTAATAAATAGATCCACCTACTCTCAGCTCTCAGCAGGGCATTTTCTAGATTTCCTCCTCGCATTCCTAAACTCACTTTTTCTATACCCCAGCATTGCAAGTCATTTGAGTTTGAATTGTGGAATTTTAAGAAATGTGCAGCTACACTAGTTATGGATTTCATTTCATCCTTATCTTTCGCTGCATTTTTGATATTCCTTAAGTGTTCCATAAGCCTCAGATGTAATTTCCTTGAGGTCATTCCTACATAGTACAGGTTGCATGTGCAGTGTAATACATAAATTACACTCTCTGTATTGCAACTTATATATCTTCTGATGTTATGCTTTTTCCCAAATCTGTCTGTGATGATATCTGTGTTACGTATATATTTACAAGTGCTGCAGTTGCCACATTTACGTGCTCCTGGCTTGAATGCTGTTTTGGTTTTCTTCTTTTGAAAGTGACTACTGGTTATAAGATCTTTTACATTTTTCGTCCTTCTGTATCCCACTGAGGGCCTCTCACCTAGAGTGGTCTTTAGTGTCGGATCCATCATTAAGATATTCCAGTGTTTCTGTATGATGTTCAGAATTTGTGGAGTTTGGCTGTTGTATGTCATAATTAGCCTGGGTATATTGGAGCTTTTTTTATGTTTTTTGAAAAGGAGGTCATGTCTTGGGGTATGTGCTGCTCTATACTTAGCTTTTTTGGTACTCCTTTTGCTGTACCCTCTTGTCCACAATCTTTCTTCCAATTCTTTTGCCCTAATGTTGAATACCTGCTCATCCGAGCAATTTCTGCGTAGTCTTAAAAATTCTCCAGTTGGTAAACTTTTCATTGTGCCAGGAGCATGTGCACTTGTGCTGTGTAGCACACTGTTTGCAGCAGTAGGCTTTCTGTATAGATCAGTAGTAACATTTCCATCACTGTTCTTATTGATTGTTAAGTCCAAAAAGTTTATTTTGGTGAGGCTTGCTTCATGTGTTAATTTTATGTTTAGATCATTTTGATTTAGATGTTTTAAGAAATTCAACAATTCACTGTGTGTGCCCTCCCAGATAAAAAGGATGTCATCTATAAATCTTATCCACAATGGGATATTATCAGTATATTTTTGATTGCTTTCAGTAAACACAAATTCTTTCTCCCACCAGCCTAGAAACAAGTTGGCATAAGTGGGCGCACAGGTAGTGCCCATTGCTGTGCCTCTGGTTTGAAGATAATACTGGCCATCAAATGTGAAAAAATTGTAATTCAGTACAAAGTCTAGCATGTTTAAGATGAACTTGTCGTGTTCCCTGTTCTCTTCAGAATATCTTTCTAAAAAGTATCTGGTGGCTTGTAACCCTTGTTGATGGTTGATCGAGGTATAAAGGGACTCTACATCTGTAGTGACAAGCCAAGTGGTGTCATTTAACATTATGTTTTCTAGTCTTTGTAAAACCTGCATAGAGTCTTATACATATGAAGGTAGTTCTTCTACATACTGGCGTAATCTTAAATCTATATATGAGCTAGCTCTCTCTGTTAAGCTTTCAATGCCTGACACTATGGGCCTGCCTGGTGGAATTTGTGCATTTTTATGTATTTTCGGTATCATATAAAAAGTGGCAACCTTAGGTTTGTCCACTTTTAAATATTTGTGTTCTTTAGTTGTGATGACTCCTTCTTTAAAGGCTTTGTTGACCATGTTTGAGTAAATTTTTGAATAGCCTTCCATGGGATTGTGTAACAATCTAGTGTAACAGGACTTATCTTTTAGTTGTTTGTTGGCCTCTTTGAGGTACATGTCTATAGGCCAAATGACTATATTGCCACCCTTGTCAGATCCACGAATGACTACTTCATCCCATTGTGTCATTTCGTGTATCGCCTGTTGTTCTTCAAATGTTAAATTGAATTTTTTGGGCGCTAGTTTAAGAGATGTAATGTCCCGGCACACACTATCTCTAAACATCTCAATTTGAGGATTGTTATAGTTTTTTGGTACAAATGTGGATTTGTTTCTTATGTTGCCTCTCCATCTGTCTGGAGTCTTAGGTTCTGATTCACCTAGTAAATCTTCTAGATCATTTAAAGTTAATCTTTCTTCTTCTGTCCATCCTGACATATTTTCTTCCGATGAGAAGAATTTTTTCAGAAACAATTTTCTAGTAAACAGTTGAATATCTTTTACAACCTCAAATTTGTCTACATTATTAGTTGGACAAAAAGATAAACCTTTGGATAGTACAGAGATATGATTGGGTGTTAGCTTTAATGTGGATAAATTAATGACTCTCATTGATTCATTCTGATCTGTGAGAAGGGGCTCTGTTCTCTCCTGGGTGGTCTCCAGTGACCTTGTTGTCCTCTCTGATACCTGGTTCTGCCTCTTGTTGGTCTTTTGTTTATGCCTCCCCCCTCTGCGTATTCCCCTCCTGCCTCTCCTGCATCTAAAAAATCCTTCCTCTTGTTTCTGCTTGATGACCTTGGTACAATGGGGTTGGGTGGGGGTACAGATGTTTGTTGGGGGGCAGTGCTATTGGAACTTCCTTCCTCTCCATCTGTATCAGAGATATCACTTTCTATAATATTCACTCTTGGGTTTTTGTTTGTATTTCTATAGAACCCATTCTTGCGCCATTTATACACTCTGTTATTGCTATAATCACTGATGTCTCTATTAAGTTTCCCAGATTTTATATTTTTGAGTTCTTGCTCGTACTTGTCTAGTTCTTGTTGATACACTTTATATTGTTGATTAAAGTCAGGATTTAGCTCAAATTTTTTGAGATTTTCATACTGTTCCTTTATTTTGGTTTCAAACAGATCATATTCTAGTGTATCATGTTTTACTAGAATTTTCATCAATTTCTCTGAACATTCAGAGAGAGCTTCCTCCCACTCAATTGTTAAACTATCAATTTTGAACTCAAAAGCTGGAAATAGCTGTATGCGTAACCCTCTGGGTATAAGTTTTCTTTCTATATATTTTTTGTCCTGTTTGTACAGGGTTCTATGTAGATCTTTTAACGCCCCATCTAGTGAAGTAGCTACTGGTGTATTTCCGGTACTTTGGCCACTGTCAAAAATGTCATTTAGGTCTGCTGTTCTTTTTTGCTGTCTTGCTTGTCTGTCTGTATTAAATACAGAATCCATTATTAGGTATAATGTATAGGAGTCTATGTGCTCTATTGTTCAGAAAAATCTGGTGATCCCAGACAACTTTACTTGTATTATTACACACGAACAATGGCACTACAAGGGCTTTTTCCCTGTTATTCAATAATTACAGACTATATAATATGTATTTGTGAAACAAATATTGCTTATATAGGGAATGGTGCTAATGCATAAGTAGATAAATTTCAGAAAACTAAGGAGAATCACACAAGGAGTGTGGATATCTCCTGGAAGTATGCACCTGAAAGCACTCTTAGCCTAGACTCTGTGGCAGTAATTCCAGAACGGGTAAAATTAAAATATAACTTTTATTATGAATTGCTCTTAAAATAAGGGTAACACACAAATTAAAAACGACACTAGCACCTCCAAGACATCTATTAAGTGGTTCACTCTTTAGGAGGACTTATTAGATAAAAGGCCTAATGTATATAATTATATTCTCCTTAATAGAGTTATCTTTGTTCTGCTATACTGCTGCTATTGGGTCCAAATAATGTATGTGTGCAGTCATAATATGACTACCACCCTATATAAGGATATTTGGTTACCCTAATGACTCTGGATCATGTGGTGTTAGCCAGAATTGTGTCTGTTTGTATAAATATTTTCTGAGAGGACAATAACTGATTGATTTCTCTCAGTGAGGCCAAATATCCTCACTGTTTAATGGTACATCATGTGGATGTTTATTGAAAAAACAATATTCAGTGTTGCTTGTATCTAGATGTATACTATTTAGACTCTGTACTCTAAATAATAGTTGTGAAGTTTTGTGTGCAACACTATAGTGTTATATTATATTGACCACATATGTGAAATAGTTTTCTGATATCTAAGCTCAATATAATCCCCAACCGTTTACTCAGTGCAAATCCTTGTTGTTATATTATTACTATTTTGTTCAGTTATCATTCACTTTGTAAGTAATATGGGAGTGCTCTCAGTCAAGCTAATGTTACGGTCACTGCTTGACTACTGATATATACAGCATTAGCACAACAGCACTAAATAATATCACTATAGAGTTAATGTGGGTTACAATATTTTCTTTTATCTTAGCGCTGCATCAATATCCTTTGTGGTATCTAGTATTGGTTGCAAAGCAGCAGCACTGTTATTGTGTTTCTATTTTGTATCACATTTCAGTTACATTCAATTCGTGCTGTAAACTTGTAACTAATTCCTATACTGGATAGTATAGTTCTATTTGAATTGGTTGGTATCTATACTCGTGTCAATTCAGATTGCAACTGACTCGGTAGGTTCTATTATACCCTCTATTGTCCTGCACAGTAATAAGTAAGACTGATTGTATTTCAGTTAGCCAAAAATTCTAGCTAAGTCTGGCACAACCCAGACTGTACAACAAGTTAACTACGTATAGCAGATATTGAGTATTAGATTGTCATTGAGGTGCTAGGCTTTTAAAAAAATTGAGAGCGCCCAAACACTCGCTGTGACTCCTGACTAGTTTCGCCCCTCCGGGCTTTGTCAAAGGCGGCGAGCCGCCGTTGTTGGGGGAGTATATACCGGTTGAAACCGGAAGTCCCGCCTTGCTTCTATTGTGATTGGCTCTTGATCAGACAAGGTTCATTGATTGACAGCTTCTACTTGCAATCATTATTTGGGGATTATTGGTTTGTGTCCTATGCTGATGTTACGCGTGCTGTCTGTATGTTAAATGACAGATTCGGTCAGTGTTCTATACTGATTCCTAAGGTGGTCTACCTTATTTGATATTATCATGGTGTTCAAATATTGATACATATACTATTATTTCGATATTTTGCTGATCATTGTGACTAATCATTAACTACTCTTTGGATAAATTACATTCCTAATATGATGGAAATAGATTAACTTCTCATCTAATGTAAATAGCAGTTTAATATCTGAGTACAGTGCCATAGATATTAATTATTAGTTTTAGGCTGTACTGCAGTGAAGAACAGATACGGTCTTATAATGTGACTGTGCTCTTGCGTGAAACTAAATAAAAGTGTTGGTGAAAATTAATATGTGAAATGAGAAAATAAAATAAAAAGATTTGTTCACTCTCTACAGTGCTGTGAGTGTTCACGTTATTTGAAGAACATGTTTATGTTACATCCCTTGTTTCGTTGTGTGTTTTGTCCTAGTGTCTTGTGATACTTGATTGTAAATATTGTGATGAATATAATCTTGCTATTGAGTTCAAAGCTAGCAATTTAAATTAGTGCTGTTTGTTATTTTAGTTGTCTGTGTGATAAATTAATTGTGTGTTAATTATGAAAACTCTGGTTAGACAGTCTATTCCAGTGGTTCGTGAATGTGTTCTTGTAAACAGATTTTTGTGACATTAACTTTTGTGAAAAGTTGGGGGAAGGGGTGAAAGAACTGTATTCACTTAACATACTTCATTTTTGTGACTCTTTACTTGTGTATTTTACTTATTTGTATTATATCATATTGTCACAGCGAGTGTTTGGGCGCTCTCAATTTTTTTAAAAGCCTAGCACCTCAATGACAATCTAATACTCAATATCTGCTATACGTAGTTAACTTGTTGTACAGTCTGGGTTGTGCCAGACTTAGCTAGAATTTTTGGCTAACTGAAATACAATCAGTCTTACTTATTACTGTGCAGGACAATAGAGGGTATAATAGAACCTACCGAGTCAGTTGCAATCTGAATTGACACGAGTATAGATACCAACCAATTCAAATAGAACTATACTATCCAGTATAGGAATTAGTTACAAGTTTACAGCACGAATTGAATGTAACTGAAATGTGATACAAAATAGAAACACAATAACAGTGCTGCTGCTTTGCAACCAATACTAGATACCACAAAGGATATTGATGCAGCGCTAAGATAAAAGAAAATATTGTAACCCACATTAACTCTATAGTGATATTATTTAGTGCTGTTGTGCTAATGCTGTATATATCAGTAGTCAAGCAGTGACCGTAACATTAGCTTGACTGAGAGCACTCCCATATTACTTACAAAGTGAATGATAACTGAACAAAATAGTAATAATATAACAACAAGGATTTGCACTGAGTAAACGGTTGGGGATTATATTGAGCTTAGATATCAGAAAACTATTTCACATATGTGGTCAATATAATATAACACTATAGTGTTGCACACAAAACTTCACAACTATTATTTAGAGTACAGAGTCTAAATAGTATACATCTAGATACAAGCAACACTGAATATTGTTTTTTCAATAAACATCCACATGTTGTACCATTAAACAGTGAGGATATTTGGCCTCACTGAGAGAAATCAATCAGTTATTGTCCTCTCAGAAAATATTTATACAAACAGACACAATTCTGGCTAACACCACATGATCCAGAGTCATTAGGGTAACCAAATATCCTTATATAGGGTGGTAGTCATATTATGACTGCACACATACATTATTTGGACCCAATAGCAGCAGTATAGCAGAACAAAGATAACTCTATTAAGGAGAATATAATTATATACATTAGGCCTTTTATCTAATAAGTCCTCCTAAAGAGTGAACCACTTAATAGATGTCTTGGAGGTGCTAGTGTCGTTTTTAATTTGTGTGTTACCCTTATTTTAAGAGCAATTCATAATAAAAGTTATATTTTAATTTTACCCGTTCTGGAATTACTGCCACAGAGTCTAGGCTAAGAGTGCTTTCAGGTGCATACTTCCAGGAGATATCCACACTCCTTGTGTGATTCTCCTTAGTTTTCTGAAATTTATCTACTTATGCATTAGCACCATTCCCTATATAAGCAATATTTGTTTCACAAATACATATTATATAGTCTGTAATTATTGAATAACAGGGAAAAAGCCCTTGTAGTGCCATTGTTCGTGTGTAATAATACAAGTAAAGTTGTCTGGGATCACCAGATTTTTCTGAACAATAGAGCACATAGACTCCTATACATTATACCTAATAATGGATTCTGTATTTAATACAGACAGACAAGCAAGACAGCAAAAAAGAACAGCAGACCTAAATGACATTTTTGACAGTGGCCAAAGTACCGGAAATACACCAGTAGCTACTTCACTAGATGGGGCGTTAAAAGATCTACATAGAACCCTGTACAAACAGGACAAAACATGGTGGAACAAACACTTTTTTGAAAAATATATAGAAAGAAAACTTATACCCAGAGGGTTACGCATACAGCTATTTCCAGCTTTTGAGTTCAAAATTGATAGTTTAACAATTGAGTGGGAGGAAGCTCTCTCTGAATGTTCAGAGAAATTGATGAAAATTCTAGTAAAACATGATACACTAGAATATGATCTGTTTGAAACCAAAATAAAGGAACAGTATGAAAATCTCAAAAAATTTGAGCTAAATCCTGACTTTAATCAACAATATAAAGTGTATCAACAAGAACTAGACAAGTACGAGCAAGAACTCAAAAATATAAAATCTGGGAAACTTAATAGAGACATCAGTGATTATAGCAATAACAGAGTGTATAAATGGCGCAAGAATGGGTTCTATAGAAATACAAACAAAAACCCAAGAGTGAATATTATAGAAAGTGATATCTCTGATACAGATGGAGAGGAAGGAAGTTCCAATAGCACTGCCCCCCAACAAACATCTGTACCCCCACCCAACCCCATTGTACCAAGGTCATCAAGCAGAAACAAGAGGAAGGATTTTTTAGATGCAGGAGAGGCAGGAGGGGAATACGCAGAGGGGGGAGGCATAAACAAAAGACCAACAAGAGGCAGAACCAGGTATCAGAGAGGACAACAAGGTCACTGGAGACCACCCAGGAGAGAACAGAGCCCCTTCTCACAGATCAGAATGAATCAATGAGAGTCATTAATTTATCCACATTAAAGCTAACACCCAATCATATCTCTGTACTATCCAAAGGTTTATCTTTTTGTCCAACTAATAATGTAGACAAATTTGAGGTTGTAAAAGATATTCAACTGTTTACTAGAAAATAGTTTCTGAAAAAATTCTTCTCATCGGAAGAAAATATGTCAGGATGGACAGAAGAAGAAAGATTAACTTTAAATGATCTAGAAGATTTACTAGGTGAATCAGAACCTAAGACTCCAGACAGATGGAGAGGCAACATAAGAAACAAATCCACATTTGTACCAAAAAACTATAACAATCCTCAAATTGAGATGTTTAGAGATAGTGTGTGCCGGGACATTACATCTCTTAAACTAGCGCCCAAAAAATTCAATTTAACATTTGAAGAACAACAGGCGATACACGAAATGACACAATGGGATGAAGTAGTCATTCGTGGATCTGACAAGGGTGGCAATATAGTCATTTGGCCTATAGACATGTACCTCAAAGAGGCCAACAAACAACTAAAAGATAAGTCCTGTTACACTAGATTGTTACACAATCCCATGGAAGGCTATTCAAAAATTTACTCAAACATGGTCAACAAAGCCTTTAAAGAAGGAGTCATCACAACTAAAGAACACAAATATTTAAAAGTGGACAAACCTAAGGTTGCCACTTTTTATATGATACCGAAAATACATAAAAATGCACAAATTCCACCAGGCAGGCCCATAGTGTCAGGCATTGAAAGCTTAACAGAGAGAGCTAGCTCATATATAGATTTAAGATTACGCCAGTATGTAGAAGAACTACCTTCATATGTACAAGACTCTATGCAGGTTTTACAAAGACTAGAAAACATAACGTTAAATGACACCACTTGGCTTGTCACTACAGATGTAGAGTCCCTTTATACCTCGATCAACCATCAACAAGGGTTACAAGCCACCAGATACTTTTTAGAAAGATATTCTGAAGAGAACAGGGAACACGACAAGTTCATCTTAAACATGCTAGACTTTGTACTGAATTACAATTTTTTCACATTTGATGGCCAGTATTATCTTCAAACCAGAGGCACAGCAATGGGCACTACCTGTGCGCCCACTTATGCCAACTTGTTTCTAGGCTGGTGGGAGAAAGAATTTGTGTTTACTGAAAGCAATCAAAAATATACTGATAATATCCCATTGTGGATAAGATTTATAGATGACATCCTTTTTATATGGGAGGGCACACACAGTGAATTGTTGAATTTCTTAAAACATCTAAATCAAAATGATCTAAACATAAAATTAACACATGAAGCAAGCCTCACCAAAATAAACTTTTTGGACTTAACAATCAATAAGAACAGTGATGGAAATGTTACTACTGATCTATACAGAAAGCCTACTGCTGCAAACAGTGTGCTACACAGCACAAGTGCACATGCTCCTGGCACAATGAAAAGTTTACCAACTGGAGAATTTTTAAGACTACGCAGAAATTGCTCGGATGAGCAGGTATTCAACATTAGGGCAAAAGAATTGGAAGAAAGATTGTGGACAAGAGGGTACAGCAAAAGGAGTACCAAAAAAGCTAAGTATAGAGCAGCACATACCCCAAGACATGACCTCCTTTTCAAAAAACATAAAAAAAGCTCCAATATACCCAGGCTAATTATGACATACAACAGCCAAACTCCACAAATTCTGAACATCATGCAGAAACACTGGAATATCTTAATGATGGATCCGACACTAAAGACCACTCTAGGTGAGAGGCCCTCAGTGGGATACAGAAGGACGAAAAATGTAAAAGATCTTATAACCAGTAGTCACTTTCAAAAGAAGAAAACCAAAACAGCATTCAAGCCAGGAGCACGTAAATGTGGCAACTGCAGCACTTGTAAATATATACGTAACACAGATACCATCACAGACAGATTTGGGAAAAAGCATAACATCAGAAGATATATAAGTTGCAATACAGAGAGTGTAATTTATGTATTACACTGCACATGCAACCTGTACTATGTAGGAATGACCTCAAGGAAATTACATCTGAGGCTTATGGAACACTTAAGGAATATCAAAAATGCAGCGAAAGATAAGGATGAAATGAAATCCATAACTAGTGTAGCTGCACATTTCTTAAAATTCCACAATTCAAACTCAAATGACTTGCAATGCTGGGGTATAGAAAAAGTGAGTTTAGGAATGCGAGGAGGAAATCTAGAAAATGCCCTGCTGAGAGCTGAGAGTAGGTGGATCTATTTATTAAATTCAGTCCAACCATATGGGCTGAATGAACAGAATAACTATTATGTTTTTCTGTAAACTTTAAAATGTATACACTGATACAGTAACCATATAGAATAATCAAGAATCATTAGAAACAGATCACGATTAAAAAAGTTGACACAATATAAATGAAACAATATGATATAATACAAATAAGTAAAATACACAAGTAAAGAGTCACAAAAATGAAGTATGTTAAGTGAATACAGTTCTTTCACCCCTTCCCCCAACTTTTCACAAAAGTTAATGTCACAAAAATCTGTTTACAAGAACACATTCACGAACCACTGGAATAGACTGTCTAACCAGAGTTTTCATAATTAACACACAATTAATTTATCACACAGACAACTAAAATAACAAACAGCACTAATTTAAATTGCTAGCTTTGAACTCAATAGCAAGATTATATTCATCACAATATTTACAATCAAGTATCACAAGACACTAGGACAAAACACACAACGAAACAAGGGATGTAACATAAACATGTTCTTCAAATAACGTGAACACTCACAGCACTGTAGAGAGTTAACAAATCTTTTTATTTTATTTTCTCATTTCACATATTAATTTTCACCAACACTTTTATTTAGTTTCACGCAAGAGCACAGTCACATTATAAGACCGTATCTGTTCTTCACTGCAGTACAGCCTAAAACTAATAATTAATATCTATGGCACTGTACTCAGATATTAAACTGCTATTTACATTAGATGAGAAGTTAATCTATTTCCATCATATTAGGAATGTAATTTATCCAAAGAGTAGTTAATGATTAGTCACAATGATCAGCAAAATATCGAAATAATAGTATATGTATCAATATTTGAACACCATGATAATATCAAATAAGGTAGACCACCTTAGGAATCAGTATAGAACACTGACCGAATCTGTCATTTAACATACAGACAGCACGCGTAACATCAGCATAGGACACAAACCAATAATCCCCAAATAATGATTGCAAGTAGAAGCTGTCAATCAATGAACCTTGTCTGATCAAGAGCCAATCACAATAGAAGCAAGGCGGGACTTCCGGTTTCAACCGGTATATACTCCCCCAACAACGGCGGCTCGCCGCCTTTGACAAAGCCCGGAGGGGCGAAACTAGTCAGGAGTCACAGCGAGTGTTTGGGCGCTCTCAATTTTTTTAAAAGCCTAGCACCTCAATGACAATCTAATACTCAATATCTGCTATACGTAGTTAACTTGTTGTACAGTCTGGGTTGTGCCAGACTTAGCTAGAATTTTTGGCTAACTGAAATACAATCAGTCTTACTTATTACTGTGCAGGACAATAGAGGGTATAATAGAACCTACCGAGTCAGTTGCAATCTGAATTGACACGAGTATAGATACCAACCAATTCAAATAGAACTATACTATCCAGTATAGGAATTAGTTACAAGTTTACAGCACGAATTGAATGTAACTGAAATGTGATACAAAATAGAAACACAATAACAGTGCTGCTGCTTTGCAACCAATACTAGATACCACAAAGGATATTGATGCAGCGCTAAGATAAAAGAAAATATTGTAACCCACATTAACTCTATAGTGATATTATTTAGTGCTGTTGTGCTAATGCTGTATATATCAGTAGTCAAGCAGTGACCGTAACATTAGCTTGACTGAGAGCACTCCCATATTACTTACAAAGTGAATGATAACTGAACAAAATAGTAATAATATAACAACAAGGATTTGCACTGAGTAAACGGTTGGGGATTATATTGAGCTTAGATATCAGAAAACTATTTCACATATGTGGTCAATATAATATAACACTATAGTGTTGCACACAAAACTTCACAACTATTATTTAGAGTACAGAGTCTAAATAGTATACATCTAGATACAAGCAACACTGAATATTGTTTTTTCAATAAACATCCACATGTTGTACCATTAAACAGTGAGGATATTTGGCCTCACTGAGAGAAATCAATCAGTTATTGTCCTCTCAGAAAATATTTATACAAACAGACACAATTCTGGCTAACACCACATGATCCAGAGTCATTAGGGTAACCAAATATCCTTATATAGGGTGGTAGTCATATTATGACTGCACACATACATTATTTGGACCCAATAGCAGCAGTATAGCAGAACAAAGATAACTCTATTAAGGAGAATATAATTATATACATTAGGCCTTTTATCTAATAAGTCCTCCTAAAGAGTGAACCACTTAATAGATGTCTTGGAGGTGCTAGTGTCGTTTTTAATTTGTGTGTTACCCTTATTTTAAGAGCAATTCATAATAAAAGTTATATTTTAATTTTACCCGTTCTGGAATTACTGCCACAGAGTCTAGGCTAAGAGTGCTTTCAGGTGCATACTTCCAGGAGATATCCACACTCCTTGTGTGATTCTCCTTAGTTTTCTGAAATTTATCTACTTATGCATTAGCACCATTCCCTATATAAGCAATATTTGTTTCACAAATACATATTATATAGTCTGTAATTATTGAATAACAGGGAAAAAGCCCTTGTAGTGCCATTGTTCGTGTGTAATAATACAAGTAAAGTTGTCTGGGATCACCAGATTTTTCTGAACAATAGAGCACATAGACTCCTATACATTATACCTAATAATGGATTCTGTATTTAATACAGACAGACAAGCAAGACAGCAAAAAAGAACAGCAGACCTAAATGACATTTTTGACAGTGGCCAAAGTACCGGAAATACACCAGTAGCTACTTCACTAGATGGGGCGTTAAAAGATCTACATAGAACCCTGTACAAACAGGACAAAACATGGTGGAACAAACACTTTTTTGAAAAATATATAGAAAGAAAACTTATACCCAGAGGGTTACGCATACAGCTATTTCCAGCTTTTGAGTTCAAAATTGATAGTTTAACAATTGAGTGGGAGGAAGCTCTCTCTGAATGTTCAGAGAAATTGATGAAAATTCTAGTAAAACATGATACACTAGAATATGATCTGTTTGAAACCAAAATAAAGGAACAGTATGAAAATCTCAAAAAATTTGAGCTAAATCCTGACTTTAATCAACAATATAAAGTGTATCAACAAGAACTAGACAAGTACGAGCAAGAACTCAAAAATATAAAATCTGGGAAACTTAATAGAGACATCAGTGATTATAGCAATAACAGAGTGTATAAATGGCGCAAGAATGGGTTCTATAGAAATACAAACAAAAACCCAAGAGTGAATATTATAGAAAGTGATATCTCTGATACAGATGGAGAGGAAGGAAGTTCCAATAGCACTGCCCCCCAACAAACATCTGTACCCCCACCCAACCCCATTGTACCAAGGTCATCAAGCAGAAACAAGAGGAAGGATTTTTTAGATGCAGGAGAGGCAGGAGGGGAATACGCAGAGGGGGGAGGCATAAACAAAAGACCAACAAGAGGCAGAACCAGGTATCAGAGAGGACAACAAGGTCACTGGAGACCACCCAGGAGAGAACAGAGCCCCTTCTCACAGATCAGAATGAATCAATGAGAGTCATTAATTTATCCACATTAAAGCTAACACCCAATCATATCTCTGTACTATCCAAAGGTTTATCTTTTTGTCCAACTAATAATGTAGACAAATTTGAGGTTGTAAAAGATATTCAACTGTTTACTAGAAAATTGTTTCTGAAAAAATTCTTCTCATCGGAAGAAAATATGTCAGGATGGACAGAAGAAGAAAGATTAACTTTAAATGATCTAGAAGATTTACTAGGTGAATCAGAACCTAAGACTCCAGACAGATGGAGAGGCAACATAAGAAACAAATCCACATTTGTACCAAAAAACTATAACAATCCTCAAATTGAGATGTTTAGAGATAGTGTGTGCCGGGACATTACATCTCTTAAACTAGCGCCCAAAAAATTCAATTTAACATTTGAAGAACAACAGGCGATACACGAAATGACACAATGGGATGAAGTAGTCATTCGTGGATCTGACAAGGGTGGCAATATAGTCATTTGGCCTATAGACATGTACCTCAAAGAGGCCAACAAACAACTAAAAGATAAGTCCTGTTACACTAGATTGTTACACAATCCCATGGAAGGCTATTCAAAAATTTACTCAAACATGGTCAACAAAGCCTTTAAAGAAGGAGTCATCACAACTAAAGAACACAAATATTTAAAAGTGGACAAACCTAAGGTTGCCACTTTTTATATGATACCGAAAATACATAAAAATGCACAAATTCCACCAGGCAGGCCCATAGTGTCAGGCATTGAAAGCTTAACAGAGAGAGCTAGCTCATATATAGATTTAAGATTACGCCAGTATGTAGAAGAACTACCTTCATATGTACAAGACTCTATGCAGGTTTTACAAAGACTAGAAAACATAACGTTAAATGACACCACTTGGCTTGTCACTACAGATGTAGAGTCCCTTTATACCTCGATCAACCATCAACAAGGGTTACAAGCCACCAGATACTTTTTAGAAAGATATTCTGAAGAGAACAGGGAACACGACAAGTTCATCTTAAACATGCTAGACTTTGTACTGAATTACAATTTTTTCACATTTGATGGCCAGTATTATCTTCAAACCAGAGGCACAGCAATGGGCACTACCTGTGCGCCCACTTATGCCAACTTGTTTCTAGGCTGGTGGGAGAAAGAATTTGTGTTTACTGAAAGCAATCAAAAATATACTGATAATATCCCATTGTGGATAAGATTTATAGATGACATCCTTTTTATCTGGGAGGGCACACACAGTGAATTGTTGAATTTCTTAAAACATCTAAATCAAAATGATCTAAACATAAAATTAACACATGAAGCAAGCCTCACCAAAATAAACTTTTTGGACTTAACAATCAATAAGAACAGTGATGGAAATGTTACTACTGATCTATACAGAAAGCCTACTGCTGCAAACAGTGTGCTACACAGCACAAGTGCACATGCTCCTGGCACAATGAAAAGTTTACCAACTGGAGAATTTTTAAGACTACGCAGAAATTGCTCGGATGAGCAGGTATTCAACATTAGGGCAAAAGAATTGGAAGAAAGATTGTGGACAAGAGGGTACAGCAAAAGGAGTACCAAAAAAGCTAAGTATAGAGCAGCACATACCCCAAGACATGACCTCCTTTTCAAAAAACATAAAAAAAGCTCCAATATACCCAGGCTAATTATGACATACAACAGCCAAACTCCACAAATTCTGAACATCATACAGAAACACTGGAATATCTTAATGATGGATCCGACACTAAAGACCACTCTAGGTGAGAGGCCCTCAGTGGGATACAGAAGGACGAAAAATGTAAAAGATCTTATAACCAGTAGTCACTTTCAAAAGAAGAAAACCAAAACAGCATTCAAGCCAGGAGCACGTAAATGTGGCAACTGCAGCACTTGTAAATATATACGTAACACAGATACCATCACAGACAGATTTGGGAAAAAGCATAACATCAGAAGATATATAAGTTGCAATACAGAGAGTGTAATTTATGTATTACACTGCACATGCAACCTGTACTATGTAGGAATGACCTCAAGGAAATTACATCTGAGGCTTATGGAACACTTAAGGAATATCAAAAATGCAGCGAAAGATAAGGATGAAATGAAATCCATAACTAGTGTAGCTGCACATTTCTTAAAATTCCACAATTCAAACTCAAATGACTTGCAATGCTGGGGTATAGAAAAAGTGAGTTTAGGAATGCGAGGAGGAAATCTAGAAAATGCCCTGCTGAGAGCTGAGAGTAGGTGGATCTATTTATTAAATTCAGTCCAACCATATGGGCTGAATGAACAGAATAACTATTATGTTTTTCTGTAAACTTTAAAATGTATACACTGATACAGTAACCATATAGAATAATCAAGAATCATTAGAAACAGATCACGATTAAAAAAGTTGACACAATATAAATGAAACAATATGATATAATACAAATAAGTAAAATACACAAGTAAAGAGTCACAAAAATGAAGTATGTTAAGTGAATACAGTTCTTTCACCCCTTCCCCCAACTTTTCACAAAAGTTAATGTCACAAAAATCTGTTTACAAGAACACATTCACGAACCACTGGAATAGACTGTCTAACCAGAGTTTTCATAATTAACACACAATTAATTTATCACACAGACAACTAAAATAACAAACAGCACTAATTTAAATTGCTAGCTTTGAACTCAATAGCAAGATTATATTCATCACAATATTTACAATCAAGTATCACAAGACACTAGGACAAAACACACAACGAAACAAGGGATGTAACATAAACATGTTCTTCAAATAACGTGAACACTCACAGCACTGTAGAGAGTTAACAAATCTTTTTATTTTATTTTCTCATTTCACATATTAATTTTCACCAACACTTTTATTTAGTTTCACGCAAGAGCACAGTCACATTATAAGACCGTATCTGTTCTTCACTGCAGTACAGCCTAAAACTAATAATTAATATCTATGGCACTGTACTCAGATATTAAACTGCTATTTACATTAGATGAGAAGTTAATCTATTTCCATCATATTAGGAATGTAATTTATCCAAAGAGTAGTTAATGATTAGTCACAATGATCAGCAAAATATCGAAATAATAGTATATGTATCAATATTTGAACACCATGATAATATCAAATAAGGTAGACCACCTTAGGAATCAGTATAGAACACTGACCGAATCTGTCATTTAACATACAGACAGCACGCGTAACATCAGCATAGGACACAAACCAATAATCCCCAAATAATGATTGCAAGTAGAAGCTGTCAATCAATGAACCTTGTCTGATCAAGAGCCAATCACAATAGAAGCAAGGCGGGACTTCCGGTTTCAACCGGTATATACTCCCCCAACAACGGCGGCTCGCCGCCTTTGACAAAGCCCGGAGGGGCGAAACTAGTCAGGAGTCACAGCGAGTGTTTGGGCGCTCTCAATTTTTTTAAAAGCCTAGCACCTCAATGACAATCTAATACTCAATATCTGCTATACGTAGTTAACTTGTTGTACAGTCTGGGTTGTGCCAGACTTAGCTAGAATTTTTGGCTAACTGAAATACAATCAGTCTTACTTATTACTGTGCAGGACAATAGAGGGTATAATAGAACCTACCGAGTCAGTTGCAATCTGAATTGACACGAGTATAGATACCAACCAATTCAAATAGAACTATACTATCCAGTATAGGAATTAGTTACAAGTTTACAGCACGAATTGAATGTAACTGAAATGTGATACAAAATAGAAACACAATAACAGTGCTGCTGCTTTGCAACCAATACTAGATACCACAAAGGATATTGATGCAGCGCTAAGATAAAAGAAAATATTGTAACCCACATTAACTCTATAGTGATATTATTTAGTGCTGTTGTGCTAATGCTGTATATATCAGTAGTCAAGCAGTGACCGTAACATTAGCTTGACTGAGAGCACTCCCATATTACTTACAAAGTGAATGATAACTGAACAAAATAGTAATAATATAACAACAAGGATTTGCACTGAGTAAACGGTTGGGGATTATATTGAGCTTAGATATCAGAAAACTATTTCACATATGTGGTCAATATAATATAACACTATAGTGTTGCACACAAAACTTCACAACTATTATTTAGAGTACAGAGTCTAAATAGTATACATCTAGATACAAGCAACACTGAATATTGTTTTTTCAATAAACATCCACATGTTGTACCATTAAACAGTGAGGATATTTGGCCTCACTGAGAGAAATCAATCAGTTATTGTCCTCTCAGAAAATATTTATACAAACAGACACAATTCTGGCTAACACCACATGATCCAGAGTCATTAGGGTAACCAAATATCCTTATATAGGGTGGTAGTCATATTATGACTGCACACATACATTATTTGGACCCAATAGCAGCAGTATAGCAGAACAAAGATAACTCTATTAAGGAGAATATAATTATATACATTAGGCCTTTTATCTAATAAGTCCTCCTAAAGAGTGAACCACTTAATAGATGTCTTGGAGGTGCTAGTGTCGTTTTTAATTTGTGTGTTACCCTTATTTTAAGAGCAATTCATAATAAAAGTTATATTTTAATTTTACCCGTTCTGGAATTACTGCCACAGAGTCTAGGCTAAGAGTGCTTTCAGGTGCATACTTCCAGGAGATATCCACACTCCTTGTGTGATTCTCCTTAGTTTTCTGAAATTTATCTACTTATGCATTAGCACCATTCCCTATATAAGCAATATTTGTTTCACAAATACATATTATATAGTCTGTAATTATTGAATAACAGGGAAAAAGCCCTTGTAGTGCCATTGTTCGTGTGTAATAATACAAGTAAAGTTGTCTGGGATCACCAGATTTTTCTGAACAATAGAGCACATAGACTCCTATACATTATACCTAATAATGGATTCTGTATTTAATACAGACAGACAAGCAAGACAGCAAAAAAGAACAGCAGACCTAAATGACATTTTTGACAGTGGCCAAAGTACCGGAAATACACCAGTAGCTACTTCACTAGATGGGGCGTTAAAAGATCTACATAGAACCCTGTACAAACAGGACAAAACATGGTGGAACAAACACTTTTTTGAAAAATATATAGAAAGAAAACTTATACCCAGAGGGTTACGCATACAGCTATTTCCAGCTTTTGAGTTCAAAATTGATAGTTTAACAATTGAGTGGGAGGAAGCTCTCTCTGAATGTTCAGAGAAATTGATGAAAATTCTAGTAAAACATGATACACTAGAATATGATCTGTTTGAAACCAAAATAAAGGAACAGTATGAAAATCTCAAAAAATTTGAGCTAAATCCTGACTTTAATCAACAATATAAAGTGTATCAACAAGAACTAGACAAGTACGAGCAAGAACTCAAAAATATAAAATCTGGGAAACTTAATAGAGACATCAGTGATTATAGCAATAACAGAGTGTATAAATGGCGCAAGAATGGGTTCTATAGAAATACAAACAAAAACCCAAGAGTGAATATTATAGAAAGTGATATCTCTGATACAGATGGAGAGGAAGGAAGTTCCAATAGCACTGCCCCCCAACAAACATCTGTACCCCCACCCAACCCCATTGTACCAAGGTCATCAAGCAGAAACAAGAGGAAGGATTTTTTAGATGCAGGAGAGGCAGGAGGGGAATACGCAGAGGGGGGAGGCATAAACAAAAGACCAACAAGAGGCAGAACCAGGTATCAGAGAGGACAACAAGGTCACTGGAGACCACCCAGGAGAGAACAGAGCCCCTTCTCACAGATCAGAATGAATCAATGAGAGTCATTAATTTATCCACATTAAAGCTAACACCCAATCATATCTCTGTACTATCCAAAGGTTTATCTTTTTGTCCAACTAATAATGTAGACAAATTTGAGGTTGTAAAAGATATTCAACTGTTTACTAGAAAATTGTTTCTGAAAAAATTCTTCTCATCGGAAGAAAATATGTCAGGATGGACAGAAGAAGAAAGATTAACTTTAAATGATCTAGAAGATTTACTAGGTGAATCAGAACCTAAGACTCCAGACAGATGGAGAGGCAACATAAGAAACAAATCCACATTTGTACCAAAAAACTATAACAATCCTCAAATTGAGATGTTTAGAGATAGTGTGTGCCGGGACATTACATCTCTTAAACTAGCGCCCAAAAAATTCAATTTAACATTTGAAGAACAACAGGCGATACACGAAATGACACAATGGGATGAAGTAGTCATTCGTGGATCTGACAAGGGTGGCAATATAGTCATTTGGCCTATAGACATGTACCTCAAAGAGGCCAACAAACAACTAAAAGATAAGTCCTGTTACACTAGATTGTTACACAATCCCATGGAAGGCTATTCAAAAATTTACTCAAACATGGTCAACAAAGCCTTTAAAGAAGGAGTCATCACAACTAAAGAACACAAATATTTAAAAGTGGACAAACCTAAGGTTGCCACTTTTTATATGATACCGAAAATACATAAAAATGCACAAATTCCACCAGGCAGGCCCATAGTGTCAGGCATTGAAAGCTTAACAGAGAGAGCTAGCTCATATATAGATTTAAGATTACGCCAGTATGTAGAAGAACTACCTTCATATGTACAAGACTCTATGCAGGTTTTACAAAGACTAGAAAACATAACGTTAAATGACACCACTTGGCTTGTCACTACAGATGTAGAGTCCCTTTATACCTCGATCAACCATCAACAAGGGTTACAAGCCACCAGATACTTTTTAGAAAGATATTCTGAAGAGAACAGGGAACACGACAAGTTCATCTTAAACATGCTAGACTTTGTACTGAATTACAATTTTTTCACATTTGATGGCCAGTATTATCTTCAAACCAGAGGCACAGCAATGGGCACTACCTGTGCGCCCACTTATGCCAACTTGTTTCTAGGCTGGTGGGAGAAAGAATTTGTGTTTACTGAAAGCAATCAAAAATATACTGATAATATCCCATTGTGGATAAGATTTATAGATGACATCCTTTTTATCTGGGAGGGCACACACAGTGAATTGTTGAATTTCTTAAAACATCTAAATCAAAATGATCTAAACATAAAATTAACACATGAAGCAAGCCTCACCAAAATAAACTTTTTGGACTTAACAATCAATAAGAACAGTGATGGAAATGTTACTACTGATCTATACAGAAAGCCTACTGCTGCAAACAGTGTGCTACACAGCACAAGTGCACATGCTCCTGGCACAATGAAAAGTTTACCAACTGGAGAATTTTTAAGACTACGCAGAAATTGCTCGGATGAGCAGGTATTCAACATTAGGGCAAAAGAATTGGAAGAAAGATTGTGGACAAGAGGGTACAGCAAAAGGAGTACCAAAAAAGCTAAGTATAGAGCAGCACATACCCCAAGACATGACCTCCTTTTCAAAAAACATAAAAAAAGCTCCAATATACCCAGGCTAATTATGACATACAACAGCCAAACTCCACAAATTCTGAACATCATACAGAAACACTGGAATATCTTAATGATGGATCCGACACTAAAGACCACTCTAGGTGAGAGGCCCTCAGTGGGATACAGAAGGACGAAAAATGTAAAAGATCTTATAACCAGTAGTCACTTTCAAAAGAAGAAAACCAAAACAGCATTCAAGCCAGGAGCACGTAAATGTGGCAACTGCAGCACTTGTAAATATATACGTAACACAGATACCATCACAGACAGATTTGGGAAAAAGCATAACATCAGAAGATATATAAGTTGCAATACAGAGAGTGTAATTTATGTATTACACTGCACATGCAACCTGTACTATGTAGGAATGACCTCAAGGAAATTACATCTGAGGCTTATGGAACACTTAAGGAATATCAAAAATGCAGCGAAAGATAAGGATGAAATGAAATCCATAACTAGTGTAGCTGCACATTTCTTAAAATTCCACAATTCAAACTCAAATGACTTGCAATGCTGGGGTATAGAAAAAGTGAGTTTAGGAATGCGAGGAGGAAATCTAGAAAATGCCCTGCTGAGAGCTGAGAGTAGGTGGATCTATTTATTAAATTCAGTCCAACCATATGGGCTGAATGAACAGAATAACTATTATGTTTTTCTGTAAACTTTAAAATGTATACACTGATACAGTAACCATATAGAATAATCAAGAATCATTAGAAACAGATCACGATTAAAAAAGTTGACACAATATAAATGAAACAATATGATATAATACAAATAAGTAAAATACACAAGTAAAGAGTCACAAAAATGAAGTATGTTAAGTGAATACAGTTCTTTCACCCCTTCCCCCAACTTTTCACAAAAGTTAATGTCACAAAAATCTGTTTACAAGAACACATTCACGAACCACTGGAATAGACTGTCTAACCAGAGTTTTCATAATTAACACACAATTAATTTATCACACAGACAACTAAAATAACAAACAGCACTAATTTAAATTGCTAGCTTTGAACTCAATAGCAAGATTATATTCATCACAATATTTACAATCAAGTATCACAAGACACTAGGACAAAACACACAACGAAACAAGGGATGTAACATAAACATGTTCTTCAAATAACGTGAACACTCACAGCACTGTAGAGAGTTAACAAATCTTTTTATTTTATTTTCTCATTTCACATATTAATTTTCACCAACACTTTTATTTAGTTTCACGCAAGAGCACAGTCACATTATAAGACCGTATCTGTTCTTCACTGCAGTACAGCCTAAAACTAATAATTAATATCTATGGCACTGTACTCAGATATTAAACTGCTATTTACATTAGATGAGAAGTTAATCTATTTCCATCATATTAGGAATGTAATTTATCCAAAGAGTAGTTAATGATTAGTCACAATGATCAGCAAAATATCGAAATAATAGTATATGTATCAATATTTGAACACCATGATAATATCAAATAAGGTAGACCACCTTAGGAATCAGTATAGAACACTGACCGAATCTGTCATTTAACATACAGACAGCACGCGTAACATCAGCATAGGACACAAACCAATAATCCCCAAATAATGATTGCAAGTAGAAGCTGTCAATCAATGAACCTTGTCTGATCAAGAGCCAATCACAATAGAAGCAAGGCGGGACTTCCGGTTTCAACCGGTATATACTCCCCCAACAACGGCGGCTCGCCGCCTTTGACAAAGCCCGGAGGGGCGAAACTAGTCAGGAGTCACAGCGAGTGTTTGGGCGCTCTCAATTTTTTTAAAAGCCTAGCACCTCAATGACAATCTAATACTCAATATCTGCTATACGTAGTTAACTTGTTGTACAGTCTGGGTTGTGCCAGACTTAGCTAGAATTTTTGGCTAACTGAAATACAATCAGTCTTACTTATTACTGTGCAGGACAATAGAGGGTATAATAGAACCTACCGAGTCAGTTGCAATCTGAATTGACACGAGTATAGATACCAACCAATTCAAATAGAACTATACTATCCAGTATAGGAATTAGTTACAAGTTTACAGCACGAATTGAATGTAACTGAAATGTGATACAAAATAGAAACACAATAACAGTGCTGCTGCTTTGCAACCAATACTAGATACCACAAAGGATATTGATGCAGCGCTAAGATAAAAGAAAATATTGTAACCCACATTAACTCTATAGTGATATTATTTAGTGCTGTTGTGCTAATGCTGTATATATCAGTAGTCAAGCAGTGACCGTAACATTAGCTTGACTGAGAGCACTCCCATATTACTTACAAAGTGAATGATAACTGAACAAAATAGTAATAATATAACAACAAGGATTTGCACTGAGTAAACGGTTGGGGATTATATTGAGCTTAGATATCAGAAAACTATTTCACATATGTGGTCAATATAATATAACACTATAGTGTTGCACACAAAACTTCACAACTATTATTTAGAGTACAGAGTCTAAATAGTATACATCTAGATACAAGCAACACTGAATATTGTTTTTTCAATAAACATCCACATGTTGTACCATTAAACAGTGAGGATATTTGGCCTCACTGAGAGAAATCAATCAGTTATTGTCCTCTCAGAAAATATTTATACAAACAGACACAATTCTGGCTAACACCACATGATCCAGAGTCATTAGGGTAACCAAATATCCTTATATAGGGTGGTAGTCATATTATGACTGCACACATACATTATTTGGACCCAATAGCAGCAGTATAGCAGAACAAAGATAACTCTATTAAGGAGAATATAATTATATACATTAGGCCTTTTATCTAATAAGTCCTCCTAAAGAGTGAACCACTTAATAGATGTCTTGGAGGTGCTAGTGTCGTTTTTAATTTGTGTGTTACCCTTATTTTAAGAGCAATTCATAATAAAAGTTATATTTTAATTTTACCCGTTCTGGAATTACTGCCACAGAGTCTAGGCTAAGAGTGCTTTCAGGTGCATACTTCCAGGAGATATCCACACTCCTTGTGTGATTCTCCTTAGTTTTCTGAAACATCACGACTGTGGCTTACATCAACCATCAAGGGGGAACCAGGAGTTCCCTAGCGATGTTAGAAGTCTCAAAGATAATTTGCTGGGCAGAGTCTCACTCTTGCCACCTGTCAGCGATCCACATCCCAGGCGTAGAGAACTGGGAGGCAGATTTTCTAAGTCATCAGACTTTTCATCCGGGGGAGTGGGAACTCCAACCGGAGGTGTTTGCTCAGCTGGTCCATCGTTGGGGCAAACCAGAACTGGATCTCATGGCGTCTCGCCAGAATGCCAAGCTTCCTTGTTACGGATCCAGGTCCAGGGACCCGGGAGCAACGCTGATAAATGCTCTAGCAGCTCCTTGGTTCTTCAACCTGGCTTATGTGTTTCCACCGTTTCCTCTGCTCCCTTAACTGATTGCCAAAATCAAATGGGAGAGAGCATCAGTGATTCTGATAGCACCTGCGTGGTCACGCAGGACCTGGTATGCAGACCTAGTGGACATGTCATCTCTTCTACCATGGACTCTGCCTCTGAGGCAAGAACTTCTAATACAAGGTCCTTTCAATCATCCAAATCTAATTTCTCTGAGACTGACTGCATGGAGATTGAACGCTTGATTCTATCAAGGCGTGGCTTCTCCGAGTCAGTCATTGATACCTTAATACAGGCTCGAAAGCCTGTCACCAGGAAAATCTACCATAAGATATGGCGTAAATATCTTTATTGGTGTGAATCCAAGAGTTACTCATGGAGTAAAGTTAGGATTCCTAGGATATTGTCCTTTCTCCAAGAGGGTTTGGACAAAGGCTTATCAGCTAGTTCTTTAAAAGGACAGATCTCTGCTCTGTCTATTCTTTTGCACAAGCGTCTGGCAGAAGTTCCAGACGTCCAGGCATTTTGTCAGGCTTTGGTTAGTGTGTTTAAAACTGTTTCTCCCCCATGGAGCTTAAACTTGGTTCTTAAAGTTCTTCAGGGAGTTCCGTTTGAACCCCTTCATTCCATTGATATTAAACTTTTATCTTGGAAAGTTCTGTTTTTGATGGCTATTTCCTTGGCTCGAAGAGTCTCTGAGTTATCTGCCTTACATTGTGATTCTCCTTATCTGATTTTTCATTCAGACAAGGTAGTTCTGCGTACCAAACCTGGGTTTTTACCTAAGGTGGTTTCTAACAGGAATATCAATCAAGAGATTGTTGTTCCATCATTGGGTCCTAATCCTTCTTCAAAGAAGGAACGTCTTTTGCATAATCTGGACGTAGTCCGTGCCTTGAAGTTTTTCTTACAGGCTACTAAAGATTTTCGTCAAACATCTGACCTGTTTGTCGTTTACTCTGGACAGAGGAGAGGTCAAAAAGCTTCGGCAACCTCTCTCTCCTTTTGGCTTCGGAGCATAATACGCTTAGCCTGCTGGACAGCAGCCCCCTGAAAGGATTACAGCTCATTCTACTAGAGCTGTGGCTTCCACCTTGGCCTTTAAGAATGAGGCCTCTGTTGAACAGATTTGCAAGGCTGCGACTTGGTCTTTGCTTCACACCTTTTCAAAATTTTACAAATTTGACACTTTTGCTTCTTCGGAGGCTGTTTTTGGGAGAAAGGTTCTACAGGCAGTGGTTCCTTCCGTTTAAGTTCCTGCCTTGTCCCTCCCATCATCCGTGTACTTTAGCTTTGGTATTGGTATCCCACAAGTAATGGATGATCCGTGGACTGGATACACTTAACAAGAGAAAACATAATTTATGCTTACCTGATAAATGTATTTCTCTTGTAGTGTATCCAGTCCACGGCCCGCCCTGTCCTTTTAAGGCAGGTCTAAATTTTAATTAAACTACAGTCACCACTGCACCCTATGGTTTCTCCTTTCTCGTCTTGTTTCGGTTGAATGACTGGATATGGCAGTGAGGGGAGGAGCTATATAGCAGCTCTGCTGTGGGTGATCCTCTTGCAACTTCCTGTTGGGAAGGAGAATATCCCACAAGTAATGGATGATCCGTGGACTGGATGCAATACAAGAGAAATAAATTTATCAGGTAAGCATAAATTATGTTTTTTACACCCGCTGGTATTGCGAGTCTTGAAGTTTTAGGTGTACCGCACACTTTTTTGGCCTTACCGCAAAACGACTTATGTAAACTTCGTAAAGTCTTTTCTTTTTTAAGATACGATAAGTCCACGGATTTCAGCCTTACTTGTGGGATATCGCCTCCTGGCCAGCAGGAGGAGGCAAAGAGCACCACAGCAGAGCTGTATATATAGCTCCTCCCTTCCCTCCCACTCCAGTCATTCTCTTTACCGTGTTAGTGATAGGAAGAGGTAAAGTGAGGTGTTAGTTTAGATTCTTCAATCAAGAGTTTATTATTTTTAAAATGGTACCAGTGTAGTGCTATTTTATTTCAGGGTGTAGCCGTATTCCTGGCCAGCCTCTAGAGTAGAGCTACAGGTGGCTTTTAAGCAATGGGAACTGGTGGGACTCACATTCTCTCTGCGCCTCCCATACTTTGTGCTGCCCTGCATTTGATGGTCTTAGCAGATATTATCTATGACCCTGTTTGTTCCCACAGATATTCAGGAGGAGAAGAGGATCTCTTGATCGTGTGGGGCAAGTCATGCTGTCGCTCAGCATAGAGGTATGTGCAGCTTTTTTATGTTCTGGGACACCATTTAACTCAGAAACGGCTGTGTCCCATATCTATTCCATACCTGTTGGTGGGGATTCATTCCTTTATTTACTGGGATTACCCTTTACTGTGTGCCACTTATTTCAGGGGCTGAGAATGATATGGGAGTTCTTAGTCACCTAGGAGGATTATTCTGTAATGGATTCCTTCTGTGACAAGTGTGTTTGTTTACTGGACATGACGCTGGGGAGAACGGAGCTGAATTTTGAGGCTCCGGTTTTTTGAATTGTTTGTGTTATTTTTTAATGCGTGTGCATGTGGTTTACTTAGTCCGGGGCGGATTAGGTGGATGTTAAGTGACGCCCACGATGGTTTTTTTGCGCTGTGTAGTGATATTATGGCTCCGGATATGACCGCATGGCTTCTGGTCTCTGGCTGAGATTTGCTACAAGCAGCATGTGTGTTGAAGGACCACATTTGATCTGTATAGAAGGCGGTTTTGTATCTCAGCACAGCAAGCTGCGGTCGTAGTATTGAGGGGGCAGGTAGGCGCCTCAGCAGAGCTGTTGAGGAAGATAGGTGCTTTCTTTTTTCCACTTATATGTATTGAATGCCAATGTTTACGGTTAGTGCCTTTTTTGTTTGCAAATAACATTTTGTCATGTTTATTTTTTAAAGGCACAGAATTCTCTCTTGTTCAGAGGGTTTTATTAGACAGAATCCATTTTAGGACTGTTATATTATAGTTTTTTTCTGGCTTATAAATTATCAGTTGTATATATAAAGGGCCACGACCTAGAGTTGTATTTGCTTTTCTTTTTTATCATGGAAGACGTACTTGTTCCATGTGTTTGAATGCCAATGTGGAACAACCTGTTACCTTTTGTCCCTCTTGTATTGAGAGGGCATTGCAGTTTAGGGAACAAATTTTTCTTGATAAAAAATGTACGAATGCGGATGTTTCTCAGGGTTCTACTGATGAGATTCAGAGTATGCCGCACCTTTCTCCCCAAGCGTCACAGCCCATACTGCCTGCTCAAGTTGAGGAAAGTACCTCTGCAGCCTCTGCTGTAATTACTTTAAAGGACATTGCGTCTGTTATGTCATCTACTCTGTCTGAGGCGTTGTCTGTCTTTCCTGTATTTCAAGGCAAACACAAAAGAAAGGAAGGTTAATACTGCTTCTGATGCTTTATTGGTAATCTCTGATACACCCTCACAGGGTTCTGTGTTGGAGGGTATGGAGGTCCTATCCGAGGGTGAACTTTCTGACTCAGGAAGTGCCCTGCCAGTTACAGATTCAGAAGTGGTTTACTTCAGGTTTAAGCTTGAACACCTCCGACTGTTATTGAGGGAGGTTTTAGTGACTCTGGACGACTGTGATTCAATAGTGGTTCCTCCAGAAAAATGGAGTAAATTGGACAGCTATCTAGAAGTCCCTTCTTATTGTGATGTTTTTCCAGTTCCTAAGAGAACATCAGAGATTATTGCTAAAGAATTGGAGAGACCTGGTATTCCCTTCTCTCCTTCTCCTGTTTTCAAGAAATGTACCCTATAGCTGATGCTATTAGGGACTCTTGGCAAATGGTCCCTAGGGTGGAGGATGCTATTTCCACCTTAGCTAAATGGACAACTATTCCTATTGAGGATAGTTGTGCCTTCAAGGATCCTATGGATAAGAAATTAGAGGGTCTACTTAAGAAAATTTACATTCATCAGGGGTTGCTGTTGCAACCGGCAGCTTGCATTGTTACGGTTACAAGTGCAGCTGCTTATTTTTTTTATACCCTGGAAGAATCTCTTAAAACTAAGACTTCTTTGGAAGAAATACAAGATAGGATTAAAGCTCTTAAATTAGCTAATTCATTTATTACTGACGCTTCTCTGCAGATAACCAAATTGGTGGCTAACAGTTCGGGGTTCTCCATCTTAGCACGCAGAGCTCTATGGTTTAAATCTTGGTCTGTGGATGTGTCTTCCAAATCTAAACTTTTGGCTATTCCTTACAAGGGGAGGACCTTGTTCGGACCTGACTTGAAGGAAATTATTTCTGATATTACGGGAGGCAAGGGTCATCTCCTCCCTCAGGATAAGAGATCCAAACACAGAGGTCGACAGAGTAATTTTCGTTCCTTTTGAAATTTCAAGGGAACACCCTCTTCCTCTAAGCAGGAAGGGAATTATTCACAACCTAAGTCTACCTGGAGACCCAACCCATCTTGGAACAAGGGTAAGCAATTCAAGAAGCCTGCTTCTGCTCCCAAGTCAGCATGAATGGTTGGCCCCCGATCCGGGACCAGATCTAGTAGGGGCAGACTGACTTTCTTTCTACAGGCTTGGATGAGAGATGTTCAGAATCCCTAGGCAATAGATATAGTGTCTCAGGGATACAAACTGGAATTCAAAAATTCTTCCCCCAGAGGAAGGTTTCTTCTTTCACGGTTGTCCACAGACCAGATTAAAAGAGAGGCATTCTTACGCTGTGTAAGAGACCTCTCCTCCATGGGGGTTATCTGTCCCATTCCAATTCAGGAACAGGAACAGGGGTTTTACTCAAATCTGTTTTTAGTTCCCAAAAAAAGAGGGGACTTTCAGACCTATCTTAGATCTCAAAAGTCTAAACAAGTTTCTCAGAGTTCCATCTTTCAAGATGGAAACTGTTAGTACCATTATTTTATTGATTCAGGAGGGTCAATTTATGACAACAGTGGATCTAAAGGATGCATACCTTCATTTTTCCATTCACAGAGATCATTTCAGGTTCCTGAGATTTGCCTTTCTAGACAAACACTTTCAGTTCATGGCTCTTCCTTTCGGTCTAGCCACAGTACCCAGAATTTTCACAAAGGTTCTGGGGTCTTTACTGGCGGTCCCACGGGAGGAAGGTAAACTTGGAAAAAGAGTTCATTAGTTCCTCAGACAAAGGTACCCTTTCTGGGAACTGTAATCGACTCTGTTTCAATGAAGATTTTTCTGACGGAGGTCAGAATGTTAAAGATTCTGAATACATGTTGGGCTATTCAGTCCAATCCTCATCCGTCAGTGGCTCAGTGCATGGAGGTAATCGGATTGATGGTGGCTGCAATGGACATAGTACTGTTTGCACGGTTTCATCTCCGGCCTCTGCAATTGCGCATGCTCAGGCAGTGGAATGGAGATTATACAGATCTGTCTCTTCTAATATTTCTAGATCAGGAGACAAGAGATTCTCTTCTATGGTGGTTGTCACAGGATCATCTGTCCCAAGAGACATGCTTCCGCAGGCCCTCATGGGTAATAGTGACAATGGATGCCTGACTGTTAGGTTGGGGAGCAGTTTGGAACTCCTTAAGGGCTCAGGGTGTATGGACTTGGACGGAGTCTCTACTTCATCAATATTCTGGAGTTGAGAGCAATATTCAATGCTCTTCGGGCTTGTCCTCAGCTGGATTCAGCCCAATTCATCAGATTTCAGTCGGACAACATAACGACGGTAGCTTACATCAATCATCAGGGAGGAACAGGGAGTTCCTTGGCGATGACAGAGGTTGCCAAGATTATACAGTGGGTGGAGTCTCACTCATGCCATCGGTGATCTACATCCCAGGAGTGGAAAACTGGGAGGCAGATTTTCTGAGCAGGCAGACATTTCATCCGGGAGAGTGGGAACTTCATTCGGAGATATTTTCCACCTGATTCTCAGATGGGGCAAACCGGAGTGGATCTCATGGCATCTCGTCAGAATTCCAAGCTCCCGAGATACGGGTCCAGGTCCAGGGATCCCCAGGCCGAGCTGATAGATGCCTTGGTCTTTCAGCCTGGCTTATGTGTTTCCTCCGTTTGCTCTTCTTCCAAGGGTGATTGCTCGAGTCAAGCAGGAGAGGGCGTCGGTAATCCTCATCGTCCCTGGTATGAGGATCTGGTGGACATGTCATCTCAGCCCCCATGGAATCTACCATTGAGGAAAGACCTTCTCATTCAAGGTCCCTTCCTCCATCCGAATATTGTTTCTCTGCAACTGACTGCCTGGAGATTGAACGCTTAATTTTATCTAAGTGAGGTTTTTCTGATTCAGTTATAGACACTTTAATCCATGCACGTAAGCCTGTTACTAGAAAGATGTACCATAAAATATGGTGTAAATATCTTTATTGGTGTGATTCCAGGGGCTACTCATGGAGTAGGGTTCGGATTCCTAGGATTTTGTCCTTTCTCCAAGAAGGATTGGAGAAGGGATGTCAGCAAGTTCCTTAAAGGGACAGATTTCTGCTTTATCTATTTTGTTGCACAAACGTCTGGCAAGTGTTCCAGATGTTCAATCTTTTTGCCAGGCTCTGACTAGAATCAGGCCTGTTTTTGACCTATTGCTCCTCCTTGGAGTTTAAATTTAGTTCTTAGAGTTCTTCAAGGGGTTCTGTTTGAACCTATGCATTCCATAGATATCAAGTTGTTATCTTGGAAGGTTTTATTTCTGGTTGCTATTTCCTCTGCTTGCAGAGTATCTGAGCTTTTGGCATTGCAATTTGATTCTGCTTATCTTATTTTTCATGCGGATAAGGTGATGTTACGTACTAAACCTGGTTTTCCTCCTAAGGTTGTTTCGAACAAGAATATTAATCAGGAGATTGTTGTTCCTTCCTTGTGTCCTAATCCTTCTTCTAAGAAGGAACGTGACCGTCTGTTACATAATTTGGACGTAGTCCGTGCTTTAAAGTTTTACTTACAAGCGACTAAGGATTTTTGACAATCGTCTTCTTTGTTTGTTGTTTTTTCAGGGAAACGTAGGGGTCAGAAAGCTACGGCTACCTCTTTCTTTTTGGCTGAGGAGTATCATCCACTTTGCATATGAGATTGCTGGACAGCAGCCTCCTGAACGAATTACAGCTCAGTCCACTAGGACTGTGGCTTCCTCATGGGCATTCAAAAATGATGCTTCTGTTGAACAGATTTGCAAAGCTGCAACTTGGTCGTCTCTTCACACTTTTTTCAAATTTTACAAATTTGATACTTTTGCCTCGGCTGAGGCTGCTTTTGGGAGAAAAGTTCTTCAAGCAGTGGTGCCTTCTGTTTAGGTTCCCTGTCTTGTTCCTCCCTTTTCATCCATGTACTATAGCTTTGGTATTGTATCCCACAAGTAAGGATGAAATCCATGGACTCATCGTATCTTAAAAAAAGAAAAGAAAATGTATGCTTACCTGATAAATTTATTTATTTTTGGAAGCGATGAGTCCACGGCCCACCCTGTTTTATGAGACAGGTCTTTATTTTTGTTAAACATCAGTCACCTCTGCAGCTTGGCCTTTCCTTTCTCTGACTAAACTTCGGTCAAATGACTGGAGTGGGAGGGAAGAGAGGAACTATATATACAGCTCTGCTGTGGTGCTTTTTGGCTCCTCCTGCTGGCCAGGAGGCGATATCCCACAAGTAAGGATGAAATCCGTGGACTCATCGTATCCAAAAATAAATAAATTTATCAGGTAAGCATAAATTTTCTTTTTTCTATGGGACTTCCATAGCGCCGGTATTACGCGTCTGGCCTGGGAGACCAAAAAGTGAGCGGTACACCCTACCTTGTCAAGATCCCTAACGCATTTAAAAGTCAGTAGTTAAGAGTTTTTTTTTTTGTTCAAATAATTTTTATTGAAAATCGGTACATTGACAATTAACAAAACTTAAATTATCATTACAATATGAGATATCAGTTTGGAACATTGTACAGAGAATGTTAGCATATACAATCAATGACCTAACTTTCTTTGGATTTTTCAAAATATTTAGTGAAAGAGATAAACCATAATTTAACATCCCTATTGGTAGGTAAGGTAAAAGAGCAGTGGGTGTAGTGAATAGGGAAGGCAGAAGAGGGGGATTAATGGATTAAAGGAGAGGGGGAGGGAAGCAGTATCCCTGCTGGGTAATCCCATCCAACTCCTATATCATGGATGACTTATAGAGCAGTGAGAACATTTTGTTCCCAAATGAGTTGGATATTTAGTATCGTATCTTGTTTCCCTTGGTAGCAATAATGCATCTTTTCTAACGTGAGGACATGGTTAACCTCCGACCTCCATTGGGCTATAGTAGGTTTCTCTTGTGTTTTCCATAATCTAGGTATTAACCTATTTGCGCAAGTTAACATTAAAAGCAAAAGTTTTTTGCGATATAGACAAGTGAGTTTTGGTATGTGGTTGAGGAGAACAATCTGCGGGGATAGTGTAATATCTATATTCAGGACTTTGTTTATGTGCCTTTCTATCTGAGTCCAGAAGTTACCTAGATTTGGGCATGTCCACCAAATGTGGGTTAGTGTACCTTCGTCTCCACATCTTCTCCAGCAACTGGATGAAGCTGTGGGGTAAATAATTCGTAGTCGCTGAGGGGTGAAATACCATCTGGCTAGAATCTTATAATTTAGTTCAGACATGATTAACGAGGTGGAAGAGTGTGTGTAGCGGAAGCCGCGTTTCCAGATCTCGGTGTCTAATTCTATATGTAGTTCTTCTGACCATCTTGGTAGGTATGTTGGGCGTTTCTCAGGGAAAGAACCTCTGAGGATTTTATATATCTGAGAGAGGTGTGCTCTCATGTTTTTTGGGTTCATGCATAGCTGTTCGAATACTGTTAATGGTCTCAATATTTCTTCTTTATGTGGGCTGTGATTAATTGCATGTCTGATTTGGAGGTATGCGTACCAGTTGTGGAATGATGGTCCCAATTCCTCATTAAGTGTAAAAAGTGTAAGCAGGGATAGAGGCGCCAATGGTGCAGATAAATGGTGGTACAGATAGCACTAATAGCCTACTATACACAAGGTACTCACATTTATTGGAGGTACTCACTTGTACCTATAGATGCGGGCTGGATTTTAACAGCAATCCAGCTGGCTGGTCCAGGGTAGAATAGCTGGTTCGTGGGTGTCAGAGTGCAGATACTCTACAGTAGCATAGCAAGGCAGTACCATATATAACACTGAGAGTGGATGTATATTAAAAAAATGGATTTATTTAAAACATATAAAAGAGTTTACCACTCATCACAGTGTTAAAAAAGTAATTGGTACATCAGGAATACATGCGACGCGTTTCTCAGTAAAAACTGTTTCCTCAGGCATGTTTCTAAACAAATCTTTACTCCTTATATAGGGCTATGCTACTGAAACACACCCACATCCCACCCCCAACAATTGGCATGACACAAACCAATCAATGTCCCTCATTCAAAATAGATCAGCCCCTGTGGTAATATGATCATATAAATACTTGGATAGGGATATAGTTACTATATAGTATAAATGAATGACCTTACTGCTTCTTAATTTCTGTGTGTATATATATAAATGTTTCGGCGTGTATAGTATTTTAATGGCCAAACTTTGATAATTACGGATATTCGTCAGTTCTATGTTTTAATTGGATGTCCTAGCCGTCACTCATAATGTATTGATAGAACCTGTGCTTATTGCTTCGGATTCGTCCATATGGCTGTCGATCAAAACTACTTGTCAGTTGTTGCTAATAAGTAAAGCTTCCAATAGGAGAGCTAATATCGGGCGTGCCCCTAATTTTGCTGTCATCAGTATTGCACTACAATGTCCGCCCATCAAGGAAATATATTGCTTGCTCCATGGTGATTGGTTGCTCCATAGTGATTGTAAACAGTGTATCCCATTGGCCCTACTACCGGATGTTATACTGAAGCGGGGATCACTATAGGTCAGTAAAAAATGTAAACACTGTACCCTATTGGTCCGGACCCCGGGAGGTATCAGTATCAGAAGAAGCGATCCCTCTACAAAGTGCAATTTATTTGAAACATGTGAATACGTGTGAATGAAACATAGTGTGAATAAAGATATCCGATCTGTTGATCTATATTTTTAAAAAAAGTGAGTTAGAAAATATGTTATTTGAAACGTAGTGACATTTAATGTGAATTGATGTTGGTGTCAATGAATAGTGCAATATATTTGCTCATTTAAATACATCCACAACATATGAAGTAATATGTGTGTGAATAAATAGCGCCATAAATTTGCTCATTTTAATGCATCCAAAACATGGATAGATACAAAGTGTATAAAATAAAATTAAAATCGAAATGATAAGTGAACCTCCTACTCGTGCAAGTGTAGCCACCACATGATCAATGGGTGGCCTAGGAAACTAAGTTGTAAAGCAACCCAAAACGGGTTGTGCTAATGTGATTAAATCGTACTTATAAAGGTACTAGTGTTATATCTTAGAATGTGTGGTGTAGACGATAATGTAAATAATAATGAATATGTACGTAGAGTGTACCATCTGGGACCTATTAAATGGTCTATCAGACCTGGACATTAGTGGGGCAACACTCCCTAATGGGATAGCTGAACTAACTGAGGGAGCTACACTGTTCCAGTCTCTATTATAATACGTATATGCTATACGTCTAGCAAAAAGCTAAACAAAAGCCATGGAATCTATAACTTCATTTAGCCCTGTAGGGAATAGTGTTTGGAATTTGAAAATCCAATATGTTTCCCTTTGTCTTAGGCGCGTGAACCTATTATAGTGATGACTACTAGGAATGCTCTACAAAGGTGTAATGCTGAATTGGCATTTGCTTGTCCTACTTTTAATGCAATAGTGCCTTGATACACTATGTTTGGATGAATGTTTGATTATATTCCGTTTGTGTTCTCCCCACCTGAGGCGTACCTTCCTAGAGGTGCGTCCAATATACTGGACCCCACATGCACAAGTGAGTGCATAGATTACATAACCAGCATTACATGTCAGATGTTCTCTAATCTGGTGTTCTTCCCCTGTTGCATGTGATATTATGGATTTTCTTCCATGCGTAATAAACTTACACATATGGCACCGTCTGTGACCACATCTATAGGTCCCAATGTTATTACTAATCCTCCCATTCGTGTGATCCTGACTTCTAGGTCCGTTGTTATTATATTTGTTGTGCTTTTTTGTCATGACTATCTTACTAGGTGCTAGTTTTTGTTTCAGGGTTGGCGCCCTCCTATACACTATCTTAGGTTGAGGGGCCAGCACTTTTTTTAGGACAGGATCTCTGAGCAAGATATGCCAGTGTTTTTTTATAATTCTATTAACTGCCTTAAAATTGGAGTTATATTGTGTGACAAAAAGAGGTTGTCCCTGATGGCCTGTATTTTCCGTCCCTTTTTTAGTCTTGCTGGCTAACAATGAACTTCTATCTAGTGATCTTGCTCTATTGTAGCCATATTCTATTAGGCCCTTCGGATAGCCTTTTTCCCTAAATCTGTCCTTCAATATACAAGACTGTTCATCATACATATTAATAGAACTACAATTACGCCTAATTCGGCAAAATTGGCTCTAGGGAATATTGGTTTTCCAGTTGTTATAATGGTTGCTGGAGTAATGTAGAAAATTATTACAGTCTACTGACTTGAAGTAGGTGGAGGTACATACCGTACCATTTGGCCCCCATGTTAGCAATAAATCCAAAAATTCAATTGTTTGTATCTGTATGTTGGATGTGAAGTCTATACCCATATTGTTATTATTTAGGAATTTTACAAATTCTTGTGCTTCACAAATAGGGCCCTGAAAAATGAATAGTAGATCATCTATGTAACGGCCATAGAACACCAGATTGCCCCTCCATTTTGTATTGTAGATGTAAGTTTCTTCGAAGATCCCCATGAAGAGATTAGCAAAGCTGGGGGCAAATCTGGTGCCCATGGCCGTTCCCTTAGTCTGCAGGTAGAACTGGTCTAAAAATTGGAAGTAGTTATGTTTAAGTATGAAATCTATCAAAGTTATGAGATATTCTTTTTGTTCATCAGGCATGTATATGTCTCTATTCAGAAAAATCGAGGTAGTTTTTAACCCCCATTCATGTGAGATATTGGAATATAGGGCTCCTACATCGCAGGACAGCCATATATAATTGTTTTTATATTGTATATTTGTGAGTTTTTGTAACAAATCTGTAGTATCTTTAATGAATGAGGGGAGGTGTTGGACATATTTTTGCAAGAACGTGTCTACGTATTCACTTAACCTGTCGGTTATGCTGTTAATGCCCGCTATAATGGGACGTCCCGGTGGTTTTAGGGCATCTTTATGTAATTTTGGGAGATGGTAGTAATAGGGCACACTAGGATGGTCGGGAAGTAAGTATCTTTTTTCTTTCCTACTTAGAATGCCCATTTTACCACCATCTTCCAAAATTTGAACCAATTTTTTCAAAAATATTGGTGTGGGATCCTGGGCTAATTTCCTGTAATAATTGGTATCATGAATTATACATTCCGCTTCTCCAGTATAATCAGAATAATTCTGGATAACCAGTGCCCCACCCTTATCTGCCTGACGGATGACAATATTTTTGTCACCCATCAGACGTCTGAGGGCTTTCTCCTCATTTGGCCATATTCTCTTATTGCCACTGATGTGATTGGGAATGGTCTCCCAATCGTCCAATACTAATTGTTGAAATAGATCTATGTATGACACATCCTCTTTAGGCGGATTAAATGTCGACATAGGTGCAAGTGAGGTGTGTATGACTGAGTCAAAAAGTTCCTCAGTGAGCTGTTCAGGTTCACAGTATATAATGGGAGATACATTCCTATTGGGTAGGTTATCTAAAAGTATAGGTGTGCCCTCTATGTTGTTTTTCCTATGTGATTTTAAGGCAAAATATCTTTGTAGTGCTAATTTCCTCGTGTATTTGTTGAGGTCTACAAAGAGATGGAATAAATTATGTGTATTAGGCGGGCAATAAGATAAGCCCCTACCCAGGACCCTTATCTCGTCATTAGACAGAACGTGTGAGGAAAGATTGTATATTCCCTTTTTGAGTGTGTCTAATTTCTCTTTTTGTTTGGTTTTGCCTCTGCCTCTCCGTCCCCGTTTGGGAACGGTCTTTTTTTGCCGTTTTGGAGCTGTTTGGGAGGCAACTGCTGGTTCCTCCTCCATAATGGAGCGAGGTTGGGTGCCCCTAAAAAAACGTCATTAGAGGTGGTGGCCTGATTTTCATAGTGTGGACTTGGGTTATTACCATTTCCACACTGTCCCGAGTTATCATTCGAATTAAAGGAAGAGAATCTGTTTTGTACTGGGATCATATTGGGGTTGTCATAGTGGTTCTGTATGTGGTCTTGATAGGATGGCTGTTTGTTCTGATAGCTCCTGGCTTGATGATTCTCATCATTCCGACTATTCTGTCGTCTATCCTGCTGCATATTATGGTAATTCCTACCATGTCCTAGGTTTTGGTGGTGGTAGGTGTTTTGTTGGTGATAATTACCTCCCTGGTTCACATTCTGGCTGGTCGATTTTTTCTTATTGCCCTTGCCATGTGATACTGTAGTCCAATTGTCATTCTTATTAGTACGAGTGTAAGTATGAACCTCTCCCTTACTATAGTCTTCCTCATCCCTCTTTAATTTTTTATTTTTAATAGCAATGATTTCCATTTGATATTCATCCACTGCTTTTATAGTTTGGGTATTTAATTTAGAGTATTCAGAATGCTCTTTCAATGGTTCTAAGTCTTTCTGTACAGTGTCTATTTGAATGGAAACCTCTGCTATTAGTTTTTCCCTATGGGCAATGAGGAGGTCAATAAGGTGAAAAGAACAATCATCTAGGGCTTCATACCATTTGGTTAAGAGGTCTGTGTCAATTTTAAAAGAACAATTCTTAAAAAGCCTCAAGCCCCTAGGTATTTGCTTTTTCTCCTTATATTTCTTGAGACAATCAATGTCCCACCAATGTCTGTGTTCAGTTTTCAGTAGGTCTTCTAATTTAGAAAATAGATTTTCTACATTAATAATAGGTATAGAGGTGGAGGGAGGGTCTATATAATTATTGCCTTGTTGGTAACTTAATCTACGTTGATTCCTTTCAACAGATGACAACATAGTGGCCAGGGTATGTTTACCCCAATATGTGATTATCTGTCAAAAGTATATGATCAGTGCAATATTTTTATAAAGTTATAACTAAGTACCAGTTATGACATATCACACAAAAGAGATATATAAACAGTGTAAGTCTATCTTTGATTCCTAAAGGTGTAGTTATTAAGTATATTGGGAGATTCAGCAAAAGCTTATTGTCATTAACATGGGTGTGAAGGCTATGTTTTAAAAATATATGGTATCGGAGAACAGGGGTTAGGGGAGATACTTGTGTTGATATACCATTTATACGTGTGATCGTTTCGTCCCAAACAGCTAGGGTTGTCCTGATGTATTCATTGTGCTGAATTATATGGGGTCTAGAGTCTCTGGGGATCCAAGGCAAGTCTCTCATATGACTGACCTGCGATAGATGACTCTCCATCTGTATCCATATATTTGCTGATGCAGAGTGGTTCCAGGCTACTATTCTAGTTAATTGTGTGGCTTTATAGTAGTTCGTTAGATTAGGGACGCTAAGGCCTCCATCTGCTTTGCTAAGGTACAGCGTATGTTGAGCAATTCTCGGGCGTTTATAGGACCAGATAAAGGAATTTATCAACTTCTGTTGAGTTTGAAGGTAACGTTTAGGCATAGTCATAGGTAGGGTTTGGAACAGATATAGGTATTTGGGGATTACCATCATTTTAACTGTATTAATCCAACCTAGCCATGAAAGATGTCCCTGTCTATGCCATGACTCTAATACATTTTTTATATTATTCTGAAGGACTATGTAGTTATCTGAGAATAGCTTATGGGTGTCTTTGGGAATTATCAATCCTAGATATTTAAGTTTGTCTGACAATACAAATTTTGTTCGTAATGATATGGACTGTATTTCCTCAGACGTCATGTTAAGTGGCATCAGTCCCGACTTCTCCATATTAATGGAGAAGTTGGAGACTTCTTTATATTTTTCTAGTGTTGTTATAAGGGCCGGTAGGGAGGTGTTTGGAGATTGTAATGTGAGAATTACATCATCCGCAAACAAGAGGCATTTCTGATTAATATCTCTGAATTGTAAACCTTGAATATGCTTATTATTTCTAATTTGTAAAGCTAATATTTCAGCTGTGAGGGCAAATAGCAAGGGGGAAAGTGGGCATCCTTGGCGTGTACCATTGGAAATAGGGAAAGACTGTGAGATGGTGTTATTTACTCTGACTTTAGCATTTGGGTTATGGTAGAGGGCCTGTATTCTGTTAATACATTTTTCGGAAAAGCCAAATTTTGACAGGGTAGACCACATGAATTGCCAGTCCACCCTGTCAAATGCTTTCTCAGCATCTGTGGAGAGTAAAATTAATGGTGTATGGTTATAGGATGTGTGATGTATAGAGTGAAGCAATCTTATAGTATTGTCTTTCGCCTCTCGTCCCTTAATGAAACCCACCTGGTCTGGGTGTATAATGTTAGGTAATGTCATGCTCATTCGGTTAGCTAGGATTTTGGCATAGATTTTCATATCTGTTTATTAGAGATATTGGTCTATAATTACCAACTATGTCCCTGGATTTACCTGGTTTTGGGACAACTGTAATCATTGCTTCTAGAAGGGAACTAGGGAGAGTATTTCCACAGTCTATATCAGTATAAAGTGATAGGAGGTGGGGATTTATCTGTTTCTGTAAGAGCTGATAAAATTTTGCCGTAAGGCCATCTGGGCCTGGTGATTTGCCGTTTGGTAAAGATTGTATTACTAAAGTGATGTCACGAAGGGTAATAGGGGAATCTAATAGTAGTTTATTTTTGTCAGTTATGGACGGTGTATCAACAGTGGCTAAATATGTTTCTAAATTTTTTCTCTTATCTTGTGTCGTGGCACCTTGTATATTGTATAAATTCGTATAGTAGGAGACAAATGTGTTAGTGATTTCTTCATTTGTGTGGGTGGTCCCCCCTGTGTGAGTCCTGATTGTTTTAATGAAATTGGAGATTCTCCTCTTTTTGAGAGATCTGGCTAGTAGTCGACCCGCCTTATTACTTACAAAGAACTTAGATTTAGTAGTCATTGCCCTCATATGAGCTTTCTGTATAAGGAAGTTATTAAGTTTTTCTCTTGCATTTGTCAGTTTAGTAAGGTTAGGGGCAGAGGAGGGGTCTGCTCTGAGTGCAGCTTCGCGTGTAGATAGTTCTTTAGTCAAAGAGGTGTATTGGGCTGTGTGTTTTTTTTTTTTTTTTTTTTTTTTTTTCAAAAGCTTTATTGAACATAAAATTACTGCGTATAACGCAGAATTAAAACAGTTACATATGCAACAATGTGGTTACAATGATTCCATATACATAACACAGTGTTTCGACATATATGAGTTGTAGATATATTTACCGTTCAATAGGCAAATTTAGATTGCATAGGTAAGTTATTTAAACTAGGTAAGAAAAAAGAAAAAAGGAAACAATTCAATTAAGTGAATGAGAAAATATAATGAACAATTCAAATGGATGTATAAATGTATATTCATATGTACGTGATTCCTGCAGAAACGTAAATTGTTGTGACAGTGATTATCGGGCTCTTAAAATGACCTTCTGCTCAAGTCAAAGTAATAGGAGAAGGCATCTGTGTTGTCGGCTAAGGGTAGTCAGTGAATATGCATTTAAGAAGTGGATGTTCGGGTGGTGGTTTTGGGTGTGGGGGTCGTCTGATTAAGATATTCCTCCCACAAAAAATATATCGAGTCATAGTCGGCTACTTGTTTGTTACGAGTAAAGCGATATTTTTCTAGTTGAAGAGATTGGGTGGTTGTTTCTCTCCAGACCTGGATAGATGGAAGTGTATTGCATTTCCAGTTTTTGGGAATTAGTCGTTTTGCTGAGTTTGTCATGATGGTCAGTAGGGCTAGTCGGAGTTTGCAAGTTATTTTGGTAAATTTATTAAAGATGAAAAACCAGATGTCGAGCCTGAGACTTAGAGATAGAACTTTTTCGAATTCGACTCTGATAGCTTCCCAATATGTTTGGGCTGTTGGGCACGTCCACCAGATGTGTGTGGGAGTGCCAACGTTGTGGCAACCTCTCCAACACTCCGGTGAGTGTGTAGGGAAAATGGTGTGAAGTCGGTGAGGTGTATAGTACCATCTATATAGTAACTTAACATTCATTTCCATTACATAAATGGATGAGGAGGATTTTGTCATGCAAGTGAAGATTTTTTGCCATTCCTTAGGGGTTTGTGTAGTGCCTATCTCTGTTTCCCACTTTTGCGTGTACGAGGGGAGAGATGTGCTGCTCGGTTGCGTAAGTAATTGGTATGTAAAAGATAGAAAGCCCCTGTGTAGGGTGTCATAGATGCAGCTGCTTTCGTAACCCGTATGGGGGCGAAAAAGTAATAGCTTATGTGGATGTTTGACAAGGAAGTCTGTTAGTTGTTGGTATTTAAACCATTCTATATGTATTTTGTCCAGGATGGGGGCCAGTTCGGTTAAGGGCTGTGTGTTTTTTACGCTGTTGAGCATTATGTTTAATGATAACCCCTCGGATGTAGCACTTGTAAGCCTCCCATTTGTTTGCTAGTGACGTATCTTCAGGTTTGTTTAGGGAAAAATATTCGTCTGAGTGTTTTCTAATGTCCTCTATTGTCTCATGGTCAGTGAGTAGGTGGTCGTTCAGTCTCCAGTTAAATGTGTTTCGGGGTTTATTAGACCAATTAAATATAGTAGAAACCATACTATGGTCTGACCAGGAGGTATGAGTGATCTTTGAGTGTATAAGGTTTGAGAGGAGGGTCTGATCACATAGAATGTAGTCTAACCTGGAGTAGGAATTTTGTGGGTGTGAGAAGAATGTGTAGTCTCTTTTATCTGTGTGTACTGTTCTCCATGTGTCAAAAAGATTGATGGCTTGTAGGGCTGTACAGTTAGATTTGAGGATGTTATTGCGCAGATAAGATTTCCCGGTGGATGTGTCTAGTGCTGGATTTAAGGGGAAGTTGAGGTCTCCTCCAACAATAATTGGACCTTTAGCTATATCCAATATTATGTTGGTAAGGGGTTTGTAAAACTGTGGGGTTGGCTTGTTTGGGGCGTAAATGTTAACTAGGGTAATCGGAGCACCATAGCATAAGCCTACTAGGATCAAGATTCTGCCGTCCTTATCAGAATGTTTCTGTAGAAGTTCAAAATGGAAATTTCGTCTAAATGAAATGCTAACTCCATTTTTCTTACGTATACCTGAGCTACAAAAATGTTGGTCGTAATATCTCTTAGACAACGTGGGCTCATGGTGTTTCTTAAAATGAGTTTCTTGAGTTAGTATGATATCTATTTTCCTTTTGTAGAAATCGTGAAAAGCGATAGATCTTTTCTCTGCTGAGAGAAAACCTTTAACATTTTGTGTAGCTATGTGTAAAGTATCCATTTTTGGATGAGGTAACTGAGTCATCATAATGTTTAGTGTTTGCTTAGATAAATTAAAGAGTCAGTGGGGACCAACAGGGACACTGAAGGGAGGAGTATTATTTGAAAGAAAAGAGTCGGGCAAGTTAAGGGGGAGGGGATAGGTATATCTCTAGGAGGAGAGATTGGTATAGATAAGAATAAATATAATAATAGTGATATCAACAGTGTTCAATTAGATTACAATAGCAAATCCAATTGTAACTTTTATGTTAAGTTTGGTTTGGGAGCTTTGGTTTACCGACCGGGTGTCTCTATGAGCTGGGGTTAATTAAAAATCTTCATTGAGCTTAATAATGGCCTGCTGTCTAGGGGAGTGTCTCTAGCCAAAGCTAAGTTGTGAGACCTAATCTAGTTACCTTATGGCGTATCTGGTATTGTTCTTAGCTGCGCCGTTTATAACAGTCGTATCGCATTTAATCAGATCCTGAGGAAGGGAAGGGCTATCTAGTTTTGACAGGTCTATTGGTCTGCGATAATATTGTGATTAACTTACTTGGGCATAGGTATAATTGTAGTTAGTATGTTAGCTCATATTGTAGCGGTAGGTCATGCAGGATAGATTCTGTGTGTAACAAATAGATAACAGTAGTGAGGTCATTTATAGAAAAATAAACATAACATAATTTACCAGTGAAATTCTAAAGCAAGGAATGTTGACAAGAACGTATTCATAACAAAATAGCGTTGTAAAAGTCAATTATTACTTTTAAACATGTATGCAGTAGGATAAACATTTATTTAAGTTATAACAGTTGAAATTGGCAATAATAAGGGACAATCTCTGACCCTGGGAAGTTTAGTTATCTGCTAATTGGTGACTATTTCCAGCTACTAATAGTAATGTTAGGGAAGGAGCAGATAGATTTACCTTCCTTGTGTAACTGTCTGATAAGCTAGATTATGTTAAAGGGGAGTAGATCTTAAGAGCATTACTTGCGATGATATTGGTATCATTATAAAAGAGTAGGTAGCCATAATCTGAAGTAATAACATTGAAACATACTAATCAACATAACGTAAATCAAACTCTGCAAGAATACTAAAAGGCATTGAGTTTGAGTAAGAACATTTAAACATATTAAGTAGCACACAATGAGAAAAATTCTGTGTTCAGCTTAGTTAAAGTCATATCAGCACAGAATAAAATGTCTTTTCTATTTCTAATAGTTTCATCATTGTCAGTAGAGGACAATTTTTATCTCCCTTCAGATACATCGGTAGGAGATAATGTGCCCTGATCTCCACAGCGTAGTTGCTGGACAGTAAAATAAACAATAATTAGAAAGGAAGCATTCAGACATGTATAGTTGCTTATCCTGGAGAGTCTGTGTCCACACCGCCAGATGTGGTCTGAGAGATCTGTCGCCTTTTGGACTATTTGTTGTTGGTGTCAGGTCCTGGTCTTCTTTGAGGTTTAGGGTTATCTAATTTATTTTTTTGTGTATGAGAAGAGGAGAGATTTTGGTTGTCCGGTGGGGTAATGTTTAGTAGGTTGCAGAATCTGTTTATTTCTGTTAGAGAGGAGCATTCAGTTTTTCTTCCATTCTTCATGACTATGACTGAGGTTGGGAAGCCCCATCTATATGGGATATGCAATGTCCGCAAGTGTGACGTCAGAGCCTGAAAGTCTCTCCTTTTTTGTAAAGTTCTTTGGGAAAGGTCCTGGAATACTTGAATTTTGTGACCTTGGAAATTGATCATTTGGATCTTTCTTGCTGCGTTGTATATTTCTTCCTTTTGTCTGTAATTTTGGAAATGCACCACAACGTCCCTTGGAGGTGCATCATCAGGTGGTTTCGGGCGTAGTGCTCGATGTGCCCTGTCTAGGGGAATCTCCTCATTGTCAGAAGTAGTATCTCCTAATGCCTCATTAAATAGAGCTTGTAGGTAATCTCTGATCTCATGATTCATAACTGTTTCAGGAATTCCTCTGAAGCGAAGATTACCTCTTCTAGTGCGGTTTTCCAAGTCATCAATTTTATCTTCTAAGTCAGTTATATGTTGAAATTGATGTGCTTGGTTGGTAGATAGGTTCGCTAATTTTTGTGATACAACAAATTCGTGTTCCTCTAGATTGTCTACTCTATGACCCAGTTCACTTATTTCTTTTTTGAGGCCTGCGCACTCATCTTTAATACAGGATTTAACCTGCTCAATTAGAGTCGCCATTGCTTGGTATGTGATTGGTGTGTCTTCATTATGTGTCTGGCTTACAGCTGGATCATTTTCCACTCCAGATTGTATAGTATCTTGTTCTTGATCTTCTTCTGTGTTATTCTGTAAAGACTCAGCTTCAATGCTTTTGGTGTTTTGATCTGTTTGCTTAAAGAAAGTGTGCACTGTTCTTTGGGTATTTTGAGAAATCTTCTGCGGTCTATCCTGGCGAAGGTTCTTTCTTTGTGACATTGTGGTTACAGGATTATCCTATATTCAATAGTGATTTTGTGGTGTTGTTTGGCACTATACCCCCTGGGGAATTTTACCCTCATAGGGTGATTTCAGGAAAAGGTAAAGGGGATATGACCCGTCACCACTCAGTGTGGCGGGAAAAGGGATGGGGGTATGTGCCTGATATATGAATAATAAAAGCAGTTCAGTTGGTAGTTATTGAATTATAAAATGGTGTTTATTTGGACTGTTATCCAACTGTGATAGGAGATGACTTTATTGGAGTCTCTTTATTGTTGAAATGAAATATATCTCGTATGTCTTGTTACAGCATCCTCAGGAAACATCAACACTGGAAATGTAATTAGTGGGCAGGAGGCCTGAGGCTCAGCTTGTTATTATGCCACAATTTATTCTATAGAATATCACGATCTATCATTTCTCTTTATGCCTCTGTATCAACGGTAATGCTATTTAAATTACACATTGTTAGAAACAGGTCTGTATATGGACAGCCGTCTGACAGTGAAGGCCTCTGTGATCTTCCTGCATTTATTTACATATATATGAGAGGAGTGCGCCGTGTTAGGTGTCTGTTGTCGGCGGTAAAAATGGACTCCGTAATTGCCTGTGTAGTGAGGGGTATCTTTCGGAATGTCTTTTAATGTAGTCAGTGTGCCCTAGTAATGAGGCAAGTGCGCAGCATTAAATAGTCTGCATATATTGCTTAGCGATTGTAGTGTGCGCTGATCCAGATGAGATCCGGCTGCTTTGTCCGGTTACAGGAGTTAGTGTTGTGGCTTCTTTGCGTTATTCGCATATGTTGTAGGCTGGTGTTACAGCCGTTCTCTTTGTTCAGTGGCCGTTATTGTCTGGATCTTCTGCTTAAATGTAGGGCCGCGATGCGGGCCGTCGGTCTAAAAGTTACCGACCTCGGTCAGATGGTCTCTAGGGCAGCAGCTATCGTTTGGTAGATACTCCGGAGTGTTGAGTGCAGTTTTGAGTATTAATCATAAGCCGATTATAAATTTTAGGGCTATTGAAGGCTTTGACACCCGGCCTGATAACGGAGCCTCAGTGAAGTGCGGCCATCCTGATCGGCTGCTCGCTCCACCCCCCAGTAGTAAGAGTTTTATGGTACAAAGTCGTAACATAAAACTCATAACTAAAGTGCTAAAAAGTACACTAACACCCATAAACTACCTATTAACCCCTAAACCGAGGCCCTCCCACATCGCAAACATTATAATATAATTTTTAACCCCTAATCTGCCGCTCTGGACACCGCCGCCATCTACATTATATTTATAAACCCCTAATCTGCTGCCCCCAACATCGCTGAGACCTACATTAGATTTATTAACCCCTAATCTTCCGCCCCCAATGTCGCCGCAACCTACCTACACTTATTAACCCCTAATCTGCCGTCCCCAACGTCGCCACCACTATAATAAACATATTAACCCCTAAACCGCCACACTCCCGCCTTGCAAACATTAGCTTAATATTATTAACCCCTAATCTGCCGTACCTAACATCGCCGCCACCTACCTACATTTACCCCTAATCTGCCACCCCCAAAGTCACCGCAGTCACTATACTAAATGTATTAACCCCTAAATCTAAGTCTAACCCTAACACCCCTAACTTAAATATGTATAATTTAAATAAGTCTAAATAAAATTACTAAAAAATCCAAGAACAGGTATTTGCAGCGCAACTGAGGGAGGAGGAGTCACAATTGATATGAAAAATTAATATGAAAATTGATATTAAAAATCTTATAAAAACAACACCACAAAACAATAACAATCAGTAAAAATTATTGCAATTATAGTGTATGGATAATAGTTATACTTTTACCATATCCAGCTACACACTAAGTGCTGTTCACAGAAGATCAAAACAAAAAGTCCAGTGTCTTTTCCCTTTTTGGTGATCACACAGATGAATTGTCACACGGTTTTCCACTCTGACGATTGCAGCTTTATTTCAGAGATATGTCACCAAACAATCTCTATACATGAAGATCCTATAGCAGAGAAAAAAAAGCGCAAATCCCATCAAGGTAGACGTTTTATATTTTTAATTAGCACACACGGTTAAAAACACTTACAAAAAGGAAAAAAGTCACAAGCCTGTATCATATTCTTGGGAAGAAGCAAAAGAGTCCCAGTTGTAATCAATATGGAATTCAAGTCACACTTCAACTGTTCAGCTTTTTGGATTACCCGGCTCTTGTAAACGCCTTTAAGGTTTCCATGGTGTCCTTCAGATATGACTTCATATGTTTGAGAATAGGTTGTAAGAACCAATCCAAGTAACAGGACAAATTGCTCGTTAGAGAGCCCACCCTGGAGATAATGGGTCTCCCTGGGGGGTACTGTAGGTCCTTATGCACCTTTGGTAGATGGTAAAACATGCAATAGGGCATGAGATCAAAATGAAATTTGCCTCTTCTGTATTCAATATACCATCCTCCCTTCCTTCAAATCTGATAGTATTTAACTCTTGACTGAACTGGGGGGAGGGGTCTCCATCCAGTTTCTTATATGTATCACTACAGTTCAATATTCTGTATGCCTCTGCCAAATATGCATCGCGATCCTGGATAACTATCCCCCCCTCCCTTATCAGCTTGCCTAATGGTGATATCTGCATCCCGTTTCAAAGAATCAAGAGCTTTTTGTTCTTGATGATTAAGGTTATCTTTATATTTGAAGTATTCTTCCTTCACTATTTCGTTGAATACTGGGATATACTCACCCTGTGCAAAAATAGGATTAAACGAAGATGGGCGTTTGAAGTGACTATGTTTAATGGGGTTATCATTCTCATGTATGCTTAAACTCAAAAGATCATAGGCATCAATTTGTTCCTCAATGCACTGTGTACTGTGTCCTGTGTCCTGCCTCATCTTTCAGACTGATAAGAGTACTTAATGTTTCATAATTAGTGATGTCGCAAAACTAAATATTTGGGTTCGCGAACAGCGAACGCGAACTTCCCCGAAAGACTTCAATGGGCAGGCGAATTTTAAAACCCACAGGGACTCTTTTTGGCCACAATAGTGATGGAAAAGTTGTTTCAAGGGGACTAACACCTGGACTGTGGCATGCTGGAGGGGGATCCATGGCAAAACTCCCATGGAAAATTACATAGTCTGGTTTTAAGCCATAAAGGACATAAATCACCTAACATTCCTAAATTGTTTGGAATAACGTGCTTTAAAACATCAGATAAGATGTTGTATCGATCAGGTAGTGTAAGGGTTACGCCCGCTTCACAGTGAGAGACTAAACTCCTGCAGCGCGTACAACATCATCACACTGTACGTCCATGTGTGTAATGCTGCCTGACTGAGACATATCCCTGTTATCTACATCCTCTGGCAATAATGGTTGCGCATCACTCATTTCTTCCAACTGATGCGTAAATAACTCCTCTGACAGATCAAGTGAAGCGGCTGTGGTGCTAGTGTTGGTGGTGGCGGCAGGCGGGCGAGTGGTAACTTGAGAGGTGCCCGAAGCTAAACTGGAGGAGGATGATGCGTCAAGCCAGTCAACTATGTCCTCAGAAATGTTCGAGTTCGGGGTACGTGGCCTCTGAACACTGGGCATTATTCTAGGGCCAAAGGGAATCATAGCACCACAAACACGACGGCCCCTGCGGGGTGGCCTGCCTCTGCCTGTCATTTTTTTTTCGATTGGTGGTACTATGTGTGCAAGCTACTGTGACAACAGATATGAGTAGCACTGTGCACTGGCAGAAGTTGGCAGAGTAGACGCTGTAGGCCTGACACACGCTTGCAAACAACTAACTGCTATTCAATCTATTACAGTCAAAATTGTTTTTTTTTTTTTTTTAAATGTACACTACTGTTACACCAGATATGAGTTGCACTGGTGTGACACTGTGCCCTGGCAGGCACTGAAACGCACACGTGTGAAGAAAACTGACTGCTATTATTTAACACAGTCAAAAAAGTGTTGTTTTTTTTTAACTCTACACTACTGTTAAACCAGATATGAGTTGCACTGGGGTGACACTGTGCCCTGGCAGGCAGGCCCTGAAACGCACACGTGTGAAGGAAACTGACTGCTATTATTTAACACAGTCAAAAAAGTGTTGTTTTTTTTTAAATCTACACTACTGTTACACCAGATAGGAGTGGTGGCACTGGGCAAGTGGGCACAGTATACGCTGTGAGTCTGGCACACACGCTGGCAGGCAGGCAACTGCAATTAGATTACACAGGAAAAAAAAAGCAGACTGATGTTCTAGCCCTAAAAAGGGTTTTTTGGGGTGTTGTCCTTACAGCAGAGATCAGATGAGTCCTTCAGGACTGTAGTGGACACTGAATACACTAGCCTAGCTATCAATTTCCCTATTAAATCAGCAGCAGCTACACTGTCCCTCCTCTCACTAAGAATGCAGCTTCCAAATGAATCTAAAATGGATGCTGTCCAGGAGGTGGGAGGGTCTGGGAGGGAGTGTCTGCCGCTGATTGGCTGTAATGTGTCTGCGGACTGTGAGGTAAAGGGTAAAAGTTTACTCAATGAGGAAGAATAGGGGGCGGATCGAACATCGCATATGTTCGCCCGGCGCGGCGAACGTGAACATGCTATGTTCGCCGGGAACTATTCGCCGGCGAACTATTCGCGACATCCCTATTCATAATCAGTCTATTTTAAGGATATTTTGCAAATACTTTTGTAAATCAATAAAAATTTCAAAGCTATTAGGTTGGCTTTGTGGGGCAAACTTTAACTCTTTCCCTAATAATTTATATTCATTATCAGTAAGCATTCTTTTTGAAAGATTAAATACATCCTTTTTTCCCTCTTTTAATACCTGCATCTTCATTTTACATTCCCTAACTCGTGCCCGTGCTCGGGTTCCTTATCTTGTTCCCACCTTCTTTTCATCCCCTGTCTTCTCTCTTCCCTCTGTTCTAGTGGGTAGAACTCTTGTTGCGGTCCCCACAGTCTCCTTCCCTCCCTTTCTGATTGTTGATGGTAATTGTTCTGGGCCTTTTGTAACCAAGTTTATTGAGGCCTCCCCCTCCATGAAAAAGAGGAAGAGGAGGGGGAGTTATGATTGTGATGAAATTCATTATGCTGTTCATGTACCTGTCTATTGTGATATTGCTCTCTTGGTATGTGTTGATTTATTCTATTCATATTCTCCTTTTTATTATGTTTTTTATAACCAGACTGGGATCTAGGCCTCGCACCTTGTTCACTCCATCTATGTGGTAATGAGCATTCATTCGACTCTTGCAACCTATCATGCATTCTTCTTCCATACTCTTTATTTTCTTGTCCTGTTCTTCCTGGTTCTAAATTCCCTCTGGTCTCTAGAGTGCTTTTCTCATTCGGTCCTGCTGTTTCCCCCCCATTTTTTTGTTGTTGTTATTACCGGTAGTTCTCCACTGTTTAGGGAAACCTGTTTTGTAATTATCTTTACATACTCTGGGGACCCCTATTGTATACTTTATCATTTTCATAGTCGTCTTGATCCCGCTTAAGTTTCAATGTTTTGTGGACCACCAGTTCTTTTTCCAAAATATTTGTTCTAGATACAATATCACTATTAATTTTCTTCCATTTGTCCACATCTTTTAAGGGGTTAATTTTAAGCGATATTTCCTTTATTTCTGTTTAAATTTTTTTCCAGTTTATATTCTCTATATTTCACCAATATTTTTATGAGTGTTATAGCGCATAGATGTAAAGCATTATCCCACTCTGTTGTAAATTTTATCTCATCTAAATTAAATGCTGGATACTTATTGATCCTAAGACCTCTAGGAACGATATTATGCAATATATAGTTATCAAGTAAGATCAAATCCTGCCATTCTTTCGTATCTTGAATAAGTAATTTTTCTAGCTGCCTAAACAAAGTGTGGGGATCTTCATCGACATTAGTGATGTTGTTCAAAAGATTGACTGCCCTCTGTCTCCTTCTAATATATCCACATTCATTCACATCTTCTGTTTGTATATTCTCAGACCCCTCATCCATAGTGCTGCTGTCCTACGTAATACACTACCACAAAAAATCTAAGAACAGGTATTTGCAGCGTAATAATATTACTATCATTAACTAAATTATTCCTATTTAAAACTAAATACCTATAAAATAAACCCTAAGCTAGCTACTATATAACTAATAGTTACATTGTAGCTATCTTAGGGTTTATTTTTATTTTACAGGCAAGTTTGTATTTATTTTAACTAGGTAGAATAGTTATTAAATAGTTATTAACTATTTAATAACTACCTAGCTAAACTAAATACTAAAGTACCTGTAAAATAAAACATAACCTAAGTTACACTAACACATAACACTACACTATAATTAAATAAATTAACTAAATTAAATACAATTACCTAAATAAAATTAGCTAAAGTACAAAAAAACCCCACTAAATTACAGAAAATAAAAAACAAATTACAAGATCTTTAAACTAATTACACCTAATCTAATACCCCTATCAAAATAAACTGCCCCCAAAATAAAAAAAAACCTAACCTAAACTAAACTACCAATAGCCCTTAAAAGGGCCTTTTGCGTGGCATTGCCCCAAAGTAATCAGCTCTTTTACCTGTAAAAAAAATACAAACAACCCCCCAACAGTAAAACCCACCACCCACACAACCAACCCCCCAAATATAATACTATCTAAAAAAACTAAGCTCCCCATTGCCCTGAAAAGGGCATTTGGATGGGAATTGCCCTTAAAAGGGCAGTTAGCTCTTTTGCAGGCCCAAAGTCCCTAACCTAAAAATAAAACCCACCCAATACACCCTTAACCCCTTAATGACCACAGCACTTTTCCATTTTCTGTCCGTTTGGGACCAAGGCTATTTTTACATTTCTGCTGTGTTTGTGTTTAGCTGTTATTTTCCCCTTACTCATTTAATGTACCCACACATATTATATACCGTTTTTCTTGCCATTAAATTTACTTTCAAAATATACCATTATTTTGATCATATCTTATAATTTACTATAAAAAAATTATAAAATATGAGGAAAAAATGGAAAAAAACACACTTTTTCTAACGGTGACCCCCAAAATCTGTTATACATCTACAATCACCAAAAAAAACATATGCTAAATAGTTTCTAAAGAGTTTAGAAATACCCAATGTTTACATGCTCTTTGCTTTTTTTGCAAGTTATAGGGCCATAAATACAAGTAGCACTTTGCTATTTCCAAACCACTTTTTTTCAAAATTAGCGATAGTTACATTGGGACACTGATATCTTTCAGGAATCCCTGAATATCCATTGACATGTATATATATTTTTTTAGAAGACATCCCAAAGTATTGATCTAGGCCCATTTTGGTATATTTCATGCCACCATTTCACTGCCAAATGCGATCAAATAAAAAATTTTTTCACTTTTTCACAATTTTTTTCACAAACTTTAGGTTTCTCACTGAAATTATTTACAAAAAACTTATGCAATTATAGCATACATGGTTGTAAATGCTTCTCTGGGATCACCTTTGTTCATAAATAGCAGACATATATGGCTTTGGTTTTGCTTTTTACTAATTAGAAGGCTGCTAAATGCGACTGCGCTCCACACGTGTATTATGCCCAGCAGTGAAGGGGTTAATTAGGGAGCATGTAGGGAGCTTCTAGGGTTAATTTTAGCTTCAGTGTAGTGTAGCAGACAACCCCAAGTATTGATCTAGGCCAATTTTGGTATATTTCATGCCACCATTTCACCGCCAAATGCAATCAAATTAAAAAAAACTCTAAATTTTTCACAATTTTAGGTTTCTCACTGAAATTATTTACAAACAGCATGTGGAATTATGGCACAAATGGTTGTAAATGCTTCTCTGGGATCCCCTTGGTTCAGAAATAGCAGACATATATGACTTTGGCGTTGCTTTTTGGTAATTAGAAGGCCGCTAAGTGCTGCTGCGCATCACACGTGTATTATGGCTAGCAGTGAAGGGGTTAATTAGGTAGTTTGTAGGGAGCTTGCAGGGTTAATTTTAGCTTTAGTGTAGAGATCAGCCTCCAACCTGACACATCAGACCCCCTGATCCCTCCCAAACAGCTCCCTTCCCTCCCCCACCCCACAATTGTCCCCGCCATCTTAAGTACTGGCAGAAAGTCTGCCAGTACTAAAATAAAAGTTTTTTAAAAAATAAATAAAATACATCTTTAGCATATTTACATATGCTACTTTGAAGGATCCCCCCTTAGCCCCCAACCTCCCTGATCCCCCCCCCCCCCAAAACAGCTCTCTAACCCCCCCTCTGCCTTATTGGGGGCCATCTTGGGTACTGGCAGCTGTCTGCCAGTACCCAGTTTGCAAAAGAAATGTTTTTTTTTTAATTGTTATGTTCTTTTTCTGTAGTGTAGCTTCCCTCCCCCACCCCCTGACTAATGTATTTTTATATAACAAACTATTTTTTAAAACTTTTCATACATAATTTTTCTGTAGTGTAGCGGTTCCCACCCGCTCCCTCCCTGTGCACGTGCCCGCTCTCCCGTGCATGCGCGCACGCCGGTGCGTGCCTCCGATCACCCCCGCCCACGATCCCGCCCCCCTACACATCATCAGGGCCATCGATGGCCGCCACCCGCCTCCCGAACCGGCTCCCACCCACCAACGGATTTAGCCGGTGATGTCCGGTGCAGAGAGGGCCACAGAGTGGCTCTCTCTGCACCGGATTGCTAAAAAAGCTTATTGCAGGATGCCTCAATATCGAGGCATCACTGCAATAACCGGAAAGCAACTGGAAGTGAGCAGGATCGCTTCCAGCTGCTTTCCAGACCAAGGACGTACGCGGTCATTAAAGGGACAGTTTACTCAAAAATTTTCTCCCCTTTAATTTGTTCCCAATGATCCACTTTACCTGCTGGAGTGTATTAAATTGTTTACAAGTAGCTCCTTTACCCTTATATTGGCATTTGAAATTGTTGATTTAGCATGTGGCCTCCCCACCTATTCTGAAAGTTTGTGGCCGCACGTACCAGCTATAGATAAGCTTTGTAAACACAGCCAGCAGAAGAAATTACACTCCCAGTCAGATATAGCAGAGATAAGGCAATACAATGTTGATTTTCCATTGTTCTCTCTTTAAGTACTGGTGATTGTTTTAAGGACAGATATAAGATAAAGAAGCAGGTATATGTGCACAATGTGATACAGTAATGAGATCTGATTATACCTACAAGATCAACCCATTTTATTAGGTTGTGGCTTCAAAACACAAAATCAGAGCTTTAATATACACAAATAAGCCTTAAAAAGCAAATTTTCATAAATTTTTTACTCTGCAGTTAGTAAAAAAAGCAATTGTAAACACATTAAGGGAAAAACTATTTTACAGTATACTGTCCCATTTACTGTATTTTTTTTGAGGACGTGTGGCGTATGTCCTTGGTCGTTAAGGGGTTAAAAAAACCTAGCACTAACCCCCTGAAGATCCATTTACCTGGACAAGTCTTCATCCAAGCCGGGCTGAAGTCCTCAATGAAGCCGGGAGAAGTCTTCATCCAAGCTGGGTGAAGTGGTCCTCCAGACGGGCAGTAGTCTTAATCCAGACGGCATCTTCTATCTTCATCCATCCGGCGCGAAGCAGGTCCATCTTCAAGACATCCAACGCAGAGCATCTTCTTCATCCGACGACTAAAGATGAATGAAGGTACCTTTAAGTGACGTCATCTAAGATGGTGTCCCTTAGATTCCGATTGGTTGATAGAATTCTATCAGCCAATCGGAATTAAGGTAGAAAAAATCCTATTGGCTGATGCAATCAGCCAATAGGATTGAAGTTCAATCCTATTGGCTGATCCAATCAGCCAATAGGATTGAAGTTCAATCCTATTGGCTGATCCAATCAGCCAATAGGATTGAGCTTGCAGTCTATTGGCTGTTCCAATCAGCCAATAGAATGCGAGCTCTTTAGTCATCGAATGACAAGGATGCTCCGCGTCAGATGTCTTGAAGATGGACCCACTCTGCGCCAGATGGATGAAGATAGAAGATGCCATCTGGGTGAAGACTTCTGCCCTTCTGGAGGACCACTTTGCCCAGCTTGGATGAAGACTTCTTCCGGCTTCGTTAAGGACTTCGGCCGGCTTGGATGAAGACTTCTCCTGGTAAGTCGATCTTCAGGGGGTTAGTGTAAGGTTTTTTTAAGGGTGTATTGGGTGGGTTTTATTTTTAGGTTAGGGACTTTGGGACTGGAAAAGAGCTAACTGCCCTTTTAAGGGCAATGCCCATCCAAATGCCCTTTTCAGGGCAATGGGGAGCTAAGTTTTTTTTAGATAGTATTTTATTTGGGGGGTTGGTTGTGTGGGTGGTGGGTTTTACTGTTGGGGGGTTGTTTGTATTTTTTTTTACAGATAAAAGAGCTGATTACTTTAGGGCAATGCCCCGCAAAAGGCCCTTTTAAGGGCTATTGGTAGTTTAGTTTAGCCTAGGGTTTTTTTTATTTTGGGGGGGCTTTTTTATTTTGATAGGGCTATTAGATTAGGTGTAATTAGTTTAAATATCTGTAATTTGTTTATTATTTTCTGTAATTTAGTGTGTGTTTTTTGTACTTTAGCTAACTTAAAGTGAATGTAAACTCTGTCTGCATTGTAAATACAGCATTAAAATTGAAGTTAAAATACCTGCACTTTAATTCATCATTTTTTAAATAAATTTGTAATTACCGATTATTTTTGGTTTATATCGTTGCGATCGTACTTTTTATCCTCCACCCGCCATCTTGGATTATTGATTGACATTGTAGGCTTGATCTTGTCAACCAATAATTGAATCCACCACGGGGGGACCAAACCCCTTTTGTTAACATCATGCGTCTGTATTGCGCTTGCGTAAGAAAGCTGTTCTAACAATGATATGACGCGCGTGCACATTTCGCGCATGCGCTATTTAAAATTTGTTGGACTAAGTAATTGATTCATCATCTTTTGGAGCGCTAGGTAAGTATCAATGTAATGCTGCTGTACTGTATGAATGTATTCATTCATTGAATGCTATGTTGCTAGACATCTGCATCAGCGTTTAACGCATGTGCGGTCGTTCTCATAGCCGGGAGCGTGCATTGCCTCTATGTAAACAGCGGGTGGGACCGCTGTATACGTAAGACTGAATAAAAATCAGGAAGTTGCGGGTGGGAGGAGCTGGTCCATAAAACGGATGAAGATTGGTAATATAAATATAATATTTATTTTACATTTTTTTAAAAAAATAAAGTGGCGGTTTGATTACTATACTAACAAGCAATTAAGACCTACTTTCAAAGGAGAGAAACTTGACATTCACTTTAATTTAATTTAGGTAATTGTATTTAATTTAGTTAATTTATTTAATGATAGTGTAGTGTTAGGTGTTAGTGTAACTTAGGTTATGTTTTATTTTACAGGTACTTTTGTATTTATTTTATCTAGGTAGTTATTAAATATTTAATAACTATTTAATATCTATTCTACCTAGTTAAAATAAATACAAACTTGCATGTAAAATAAAAATAAACCCTAAGATAGCTACAATGTAACTATTAGTTATATTGTAGCTATCTTAGGGTTTATTTTATAGGTATTTAGTTTTAAATAGGAATAATATAGTTAATGATAGTAATTTTATTTAGACTTATTTAAATTATACATATTTAAGTTAGGGGTGTTAGGGTTAGACTTAGATTTAGGGGTTAATACATTTAGTATGTTGGGGCGGCAGATTATGGGTTAATAAGTGTAGGTAGGTTGCTGCGACATTGGGGGCAGCAGATTAGGGGTTAATAAATAGTATGTAGGTGTTGTCGATGTTGGGGCCAGCAGATTAGGGGTTCATAAGTATAATGTAGGTGGCGGCGGTGTCCGGAGCAGCAGATTAGGTATTAATAAGTATAATGTAGGTGTCGGCGATGTCGGGGACGGCAGATTAGGGGTTATAAGTGTAAGATTAGGGGTGTTTAGACTCTAGGTTCATGTTAGGGTGTTAGTTGTAGACATAACTTTTATTTCCCCATAGGAATCAATTTGGCTGTGTTACTGAGTTTTACGCTGCTTTTTTGCAGGTGTTAGACTTTTTCTCAGCCGGCTCTCTCATTGATTTCTATGGGGAAATCGTGCACGAGCACGTACGACCAGCTCACCGCTGATTTAAGCAGCGCTGGTATTGGAGTGCGGTATGGAGCAAAATTTTGCCCAGTGCTCACTTCTTGCCTTTTAACAACGGGTTTCTGAAAACTCATAATACCAGCCCTGCATGTAAGTGAGCGGTGAGACAAAACTGCTTGTTAGCACCGCATAGCCTCTAACGCAAAACTCTTAATGTAGGCCAATGTCTCTCCAATGTTTACAATGTTTACACCTGGGCAGTTAATTAGGGTATACTAATATATTTATCATTTATAGTCTCACTCTCTGACACGAACAAGCTCTGAGATCACTGTTATTGTTCAAATCTTTTATTTTTATTTTGTACTCTTGATAAGTGATTATTGTGCACCTGCACATCTGATCTAAATTTTTATTTCTTTATTTGCCTGTAAATTCCTTTTGAGACCTCAAAAATGGAGTGCTCTTCTTTTTGGCTTTATATCTACAATTTAGTAGCACCCAAGGCTGTTGGACTGAGATTCAGGAGGGCACATTGTTTGGGATATATATATATATATATAAACAAAAGAGAAACAGGATGGCGCTTAGTATAACAGAGCATAAAACAGACTGATGCTTATCAGACCCCACTGTATCCCGGAGGATGACAATTCTTAAAATATAGCTAACTGCAGTAAATAGTAATTATAAATGCACAGTGTCCATAAATTTAACAACACAAATAATAGATTATTAGAATGAGTCTCTTCATGTACCGCTCCCACTTGGATTTACACTTACTTCAAGTAACCTCAATCATATGAGGTAAGGATGAATCAGTATCGCTGAGAAGCTTGGTACCCCCTGGAGTATAGATGAACCGGAAAATCTAGGCCTCTTTGTATGCGAGCTCCAGTAGTAAGCAATTTGTCTGTGTTCAGAATTCAACGTGCCACTTGTACTTTCAGGTAGATGGGAACTTTCAATCTCAATCACCGTTATGCAAAGAAGCCAAATAGAAGCACATATTGTAAAACCGTTTTAATAAACACACACAATTGATACAAGCTGTGAAATTTTCACTCACATTTAAAATCCTCAATACATGAGGTATACAATCAGCGCATAAAACAGATGGAGCAGGGAATGTGCTATGCACAAAACAAGTTTATCCTCAATTCTCTAATCCACAAGCCATACACAGAAAGTTCCGGTGTCTCTAATAGGGGTAACACTTCCCACCAAACAATAAAACCTCTTGGTTAGGGGATACTCTCCCCTGATTTCTACTTGTTTATTCCTATATATATATATATATATATATATATATATATATATATATATATATATATATATATATATATATATATATATATATATGTGTGTGTGTGTTTTTTTACATATAAACATAAATACAAGTTTGTACACCACTAGGGATGGGCGAATGTTTCTAAAAATTCAAAATTTAAAATGAATTTTGATACGTTCGTTCATTCGAATCGAACTTCAAATGTTTATATAACATTCTATTTTCGAATTTTCATTTTTGAATTTTTCAATAAAATTTGAAATTATTTGTTCTAATAATAGAATGTTTAACTATGTATTCGTTCAATTTCAAAATGTAATATTTGAATGTCACATTCAAATTCAAATGTAACATTTGAATTCAAAATAGTATTTCGGGTCTAATACTGTGTTTTATAAATGTAACATTCGAATTCAAAATAGTATTTCTAGTCTAATACTGTGTTTTATATATGTAATATTCGTATTCAAAATAGTATTTCTAGTCTAATACTGTGTTTTATAAATGTAACATTCGTATTTGAAATAGTATGTCTAGTCTTAAACTGTGTTTTATAAATGGAATATTCAAATGTCACATTTGAATGTCACATTCGAATTCGAAACTGACATTCGAAAACTGTAAATAACATTCGATAATAGAATTTATAAGAATATTCGTTCTTATCAACATTCTATTATGTAAATCGAATTTCTACAATAACATTCGTTCTAACATTTGAATTTGAATATAAACACATTCGCCCATCCCTAGCCACCACGTTTACTTTTAACTTGTAATATAGGCGCAAGTTAACTCAGACACAATATTTAAATATCGCTAACGTTATCGCGCCACTTGTAATCTGGCCAAAATTGTGGGTGCTGCCATTTTGGAACTTATAAAAACACTCCTGGATGGGAAAAAAGAGGCGCCAATAGGGTGATATAGTAATCACAAAGTCAATAACAGCAAGCGGCAGTGATTATACTCACAGACGGGGTGGCACTGTATTGTGCCAGAAACAGCAGACCGGGACCTATTCGTCGCCCGGCAGACAAACACTCGACAAGATTCTCCAGAACGTCAGGTGGGACCCCTCGACCAATCTGGTATGAGAACACGTCCACGCCTTACTCCGGACGGCCACTCCACCAATCCACAGACAGCCTGGATACACACCTCCCTCCTCTAGGATCACAGCAGAAAGACCGTACTCTGTGAGTACTTTGCAGGAACCACAAGGCGAATGGTGCTAACATCCAATATCCACCAAACAAGGGAACTTGATAACAAATTCACAGTAAAGGACTCCAAAGGGGTATATTAAAACAATTTATTAAAAGTTTTAAAAGAAACCAACAACGCGTTTCTCGGCTGCACAGAGCCGTTTAATCAGGCTATAGACTGTCCCTTAAGTATATTGTGCTATAACAATTATATTTGTATGACATAGGTACCAGTATTATAGCAATTAAGGTCAGCATCTCTTACCTGTGGTTGGTCAGAAGCTACCATATTATGATGAACCTGCTCAGAGTGCAATGTTACTACAATTGAGTGGGTTTGTTCTAATTCTGCTGTACAGATGGTCCCTTTACATAAAATGTACTATTGCTAAAAAAAAAAAAAAAAAGGGTAAAGGAACCAAAGGCATTCTGAAATAGTTAGAAGGTGGCTATTTATTATTTCTCTTAAAGCAAAGTGGGTGTTGATGTCTACCTGTATTTATCACGAGGGTAGAATATTACAACAAATTACTGAAAACGTATATTTGATGTAAGTAAACTATCTTAATTTTGTCCATTTTGTATTTTCTTACTTTGTTAAAATGTCTGGTTATTTAAATCAGTATTCAAGTCCTCCTGCCAGTCATGAAATTAAAACTGAATGAAAAAAAGAAAAGAAAGAAGCATCCCCTAAGCACTCAAAAGTAAATTATTGTCTCATACCTACATAGGGCTAGATTACAAGGGGAACGCTAACTTATCCCGCCCCCGTAAAAAAGGAAGATTTGCCAATTATGGGGGCACAATAAATAACCAGATTCCTTGTTTAATTTTATAAATGTTGCCCCCAAAATAAAGTATGTAGTGCATTTAATAAAATTAAAACTATTAGCATCCTTTAAAAAAAAAAAAAAAAAAATCATAACTGCATGAAGCAATTTTTAGGGGTTACAGTGAGTGGGTCTGGGGGAAAACAAAACGGCACTCAAAAGGACCTTCACATAGAGGTCTATAGGGACTGTGTGTTCCCAGTAAAAATATATGTATATGCTTATATACATATATATTTATGTGTTAATATGTGTATATACACATACAAACCCATAAATACATAGGTATATATTCATATACATATACATTTCAATTTGCTGCTCATCACTGTGCGACTTACATCTTCTCTGCGCTAGGTTCTCATGCTGTGTCTCATGGCATGAGAACGAGGCTCCCATTGGAGCCTATGGAAGCCCCTGTTGGTATTAATGAGTGTAGCGCAAATATCTCGCCAAAGCGCAATCTTGCCCTCCACTCGTAATCTAGCCCAAATAGGGAAACATTCATGTGTATGTTAAAACATAACTTTTGTTAATCGCACCATAAGATGCTTGATAGAAGAAGAAAAAAAGGATTGAAAGAAAATATACTGGTGAGTCCAAAACTTATTACCAAATATCAATAGACACTATCCAGCCAGATATATCTATAATGAGAAAAGCACAGTAGGGGTAATTATCCCCATTACAATGTGTTACACAAGTAAAAAGATCCCTCCTGGTAACCTATCTATTAAGTCTCTGCAAGGGATTAAAAGGGATTGGCAGTCTACTATTCTCTCATGTAACCCCACTGTAATTATTTTAAAAAGTTGGGTATTCCCGTGCTATCTTTCATATACAGAACATATGCAGTCAAAATCAACGAATGAATACATATGATCAATCAATCCATCAAAAATGCCTTGGCATGTAGAGGACTCACCAGACACGCATTTCGCAACACAGCTTTTTCAAAGGCCTTGATTTTGACTGCATATGTTCTGTATATGAGAGATAGTAGTTACAGTACTGTATTCACCTGTACCCTCATCACAATTGGGGATCCTGAGTATTACCTTCTATTTGTGAAGCCACAAGTATTATCTTTACAGTGGTAGTGGGAGTAAGAAGTACCAAATTTTCTTTAAGATTCAATCATTTTTTTTTTAATTTGTATGTTTTTCATAGATTCAAAAGTCCTATAACTATTTTCTTTCTGGGAGCACTGAGCATTGTGTTTTAGATATGTATGAATAGGTTTGCCACCTCAGCAATGTTTTCCTGGACAGTTATGAGTTATACATGCTGCAGTTTGTACAGGGAGGAACATCTATTTTGCCTCTGGAGTCCTGTACATCACATGAATAGCGGCTCTGGACAGCAAAATATATGTTCAACCTTGCACACACTGCAGCATGTATAACTCATAACTGTCCAGGAAAACATGGCTGAGGTGACAACCCTAGGTATGAACCATTTGTACCACCCTCTCTGTCGAGGCAGTAAAATGACCTGCTTTGGGCCCTCGATATGACATTGTCTGAGTCCTTTTCTCCTGTTAAGTGTAGTCAGTCCACGGGTCATCCATTACTTATGGGATTATATCTCCTCCCTAACAGGAAGTGCAAGAGGATCACCCAAGCAGAGCTGCTATATAGCTCCTCCCCTCTACGTCATATCCAGTCATTCTCTTGCACCTAACTAAAGATAGGACGTGTGAGAGGACTGTGGTGTGTTAAACTTAGTTTTTATTTCTTCAATCAAAAGTTTGTTATTTTAAACGGCACCGGAGTGTGTTGTTTCTTCTCAGGCAGCATTAGAAGAAGAATCTACCTGAGTTTGTCTATGATCTTAGCGGTCGTAACTAAGATCCACTTGCTGTTCTCGGCCATTCTGAGGAGTGAGGTAACTTCAGAACAGGGGATAGCATGCAGGGCCCACCTGCAAGGAGGTATGTGCAGTAAATTATTTTCTAAGGAATGGAATTGACTGAGAAAATACTGCTAATACCGATGTAATGTAAGTGCAGCCTTAAATGCAGTAGTAGCGACTGGTATCAGGCTGATATGTATGTATGTATTCTCTGAGGTATTTCTGGGGAATGGAATTTCACTAAGAAAATACTGTCTATATTAAAGTAATATTTGAGCCTGCACTGCAGTGAAAGCGACTAGCAGCAGGCTTATTAATAACACTTCATAATTTTCAATTTTAAAACGTTTACTGGCATGTTAATCGTTTTTTCTGAGGTACTTGGTGATAAAACTTTATGGGCATGATTTTTACCACATGGCTGTCGTTTTTTTCTTAATAAAAACAGTTTACTGAGCTTCCCCACTGTTGTAATATGAGTGGGAGGGGCCTATTTTAGCGCTTTATTGCGCAGTAAAAATGTAGTCACAGTCTTCCTATTTCTTCCTCCATGATCCAGGACGTCTCTACAGAGCCCAGGGGTCTCCAAAACTAGTTTTGAGGGAGGTAATCAGTCACAGCAGACCTGTGACAGTGTGTTTGACTGTGATAAAAAATGTTTATTATTTCAACTGTTATCCGTTTTGGGTATTAAGGGGTTAATCATCCTTTTGCTTGTGGGTGCAATCCTCTGCTAACTTTATACATTTTCTGTTAAAATTTTAACATATTTGGTTCATTGTTAATTCAACTGTGTCACATTTTTATGTTTCTTAAAGGCGCAGTAGCGTTTTTTATATAGCTTGTAAATTTATTTAAAAGTTTTTTTCCAAGCTTGCTAGTGTTATTGCTAGTCTGTTTAAACATGTCTGACACAGATGAAGCTGTTTGTTCACTATGTTTAAAGGCCAATGTGGAGCCCAATAGAAATTTGTGCACTCAATGTATAGATGTTACTTTGAATAAAAGTCAAACTATATATGTTAAAAAAATATCACCAGACAACGAGGGGGAAGTTATGCCGACTAACTCTCCTCACGTGTCAGTACCTTCGCCTCCCGCTCAGGAGGTGCGTGATATTGTGGCGCCAAGTACATCAGGGCGGCCCATACAAATCACTTTGCAAGACATGGCTAATGTTATGACTGAAGTACTATCTAAATTGCCAGAATTAAGAGGTAAACGCGATCACTCTGGAGTAAGAACAGAGTGCGCTGATAATAATAGAGCCATGTCTGATACTGCGTCACAATTTGCAGAACATGAGGACGGAGAGCTTCATTCTGTGGGTGACGGATCTGATCCAAGTAAACTGGATTCAGACATTTCAAATTTTAAATTTAAGCTTGAGAACCTCCGTGTATTACTAGGGGAGGTATTAGCGGCTCTGAATGATTGTAACACGGTTGCAATTCCAGAGAAAGTATGTAGGCTGGATAAATATTTTGCGGTACCGGCGTGTACTGACGTTTTTCCAATACCTAAAAGGCTTACAGAAATTGTTAACAAGGAGTGGGATAGACCCGGTGTGCCTTTTTCACCCCCTCCTATATTTAGAAAAATGTTTCCAATAGACGCCACCACACGGGACCTATGGCAGACGGTCCCTAAGGTGGAGGGAGCAGTTTCTACTCTGGCTAAGCGCACCACTATCCCGGTGGAGGATAGCTGTGCTTTTTCAGATCCAATGGATAAAAAGTTAGAGGGTTACCTTAAGAAAATGTTTGTTTAGCAAGGTTTTATATTACAACCCCTTGCATGCATCGCGCCTGTCACTGCTGCGGCGGCATTCTGGTTTGAGTCTCTGGAAGAGACCCTTAGCACAGCTCCATTGGATGAGATTATGAACAAGCTTAAAGCCCTTAAGCTAGCTAATTCATTTATTTCTGATGCCGTAGTATACTTAACCAAACTTACGGCTAAGAACTCCGGATTCGCCATTCAAGCACGTAGAGCGCTGTGGCTTAAATCCTGGTCAGCTGATGTGACTTCTAAATCTAAATTGCTTAATATTCCTTTCAAAGGGCAGACATTATTCGGGCCCGGCTTGAAAGAAATTATCGCTGACATTACTGGAGGTAAGGGCCATGCCCTGCCTCAAGACAGGGCCAAACCAAGGGCTAAACAGTCTAATTTTCGTGCCTTTCGTAACTTCAAGGCAGGAGCAGCATCAACTTCCTCCGCTCCAAGACAGGAAGGAACTGTTGCTAGCTACAGACAGGGCTGGAAACCTAACCAGTCCTGGAACAAGGGCAAGCAGGCCAGAAAACCTGCTGCTGCCCCTAAGACAGCATGAAGTGAGGGCCCCCGATCCGGAAACGGATCTAGTGGGGGGCAGACTTTCTCTCTTCGCCCAGGCTTGGGCAAGAGATGTCCAGGATCCCTGGGCGTTGGAGATCATATCTCAGGGATATCTTCTGGACTTCAAAGCTTCTCCTCCACAAGGGAGATTTCATCTTTCAAGGTTATCAGCAAACCAGATAAAGAAAGAGGCGTTTCTACGCTGTGTACAAGACCTCTTACTAATGGGAGTGATCCACCCAGTTCCGCGGTCGGAACACGGGCAAGGATTCTATTCAAATCTGTTTGTGGTTCCCAAAAAAGAGGGAACCTTCAGACCAATCTTGGACTTAAAGATCCTAAACAAATTCCTAAGAGTTCCATCGTTCAAAATGGAAACTATTCGAACTATCTTACCCATGGTCCAACAGGGTCAGTACATGACCACAGTGGATTTAAAGGATGCCTACCTTAACATACCGATTCACAAGGATCATTACCGGTATCTAAGATTTGCCTTCCTAAACAGGCATTACCAGTTTGTAGCTCTTCCCTTCGGGTTAGCTACGGCTCCAAGAATCTTTACAAAGGTTCTGGGCTCTCTTCTGGCGGTACTAAGACCGCGAGGCATAGCGGTAGCTCCGTACCTAGACGACATTCTGATACAAGCGTCAAGTTTCCAAACTGCCAAGTCTCATACAGAGTTAGTTCTGGCATTTCTAAGGTCGCATGGGTGGAAGGTGAACGTAGAAAAGAGTTCTCTATTGCCACTCACAAGAGTTCCCTTCTTAGGGACTCTTATAGATTCTGTAGAAATGAAAATTTATCTGATGGAGGACAGGTTATCAAAACTTCTAAATGCTTGCCGTGTCCTTCATTCCATTCAACACCCGTCAGTGGCTCAGTGCATGGAGGTAATCGGCTTAATGGTAGCGGCAATGGACATAGTACCTTTTGCGCGCCTGCATCTCAGACCGCTGCAATTGTGCATGCTAAGTCAGTGGAATGGGGAGTACTCAGATTTTTCCCCTCTGCTAAATCTGGATCAAGAGACCAGAGATTCTCTTCTATGGTGGCTTTCTCGACCACATCTGTCCAAGGGGATGCCCTTCCGCAGGCCAGATTGGACGATTGTAACAACAGACGCCAGCCTTCTAGGTTGGGGCGCAGTCTGGAATTCCCTGAAGGCTCAGGGATCATGGACTCAGGAGGAGAGACTCCTTCCAATAAACATTCTGGAATTAAGAGCAATTTTCAATGCTCTTCTGGCTTGGCCTCAGTTAGCAACTCTGAGGTTCATCAGGTTTCAGTCGGACAACATCACGACTGTGGCTTAAATCAACCATCAAGGAGGAACAAGGAGTTCCCTAGCGATGATGGAAGTCTCAAAGATAATTCGCTGGGCAGAGTCTCACTCTTGCCACCTGTCAGCGATGCACATCCCAGGCGTGGAGAACTGGGAGGCGGATTTTCTAAGTCGCCAGACCTTTCATCCGGGGGAGTGGGAACTTCATCCGGAGGTGTTTGCCCAACTGCTTCATCATTGGGGTAAACCAGATCTGGATCTCATGGCTTCCTTGTTACGGATCCAGGTCCAGGGACCCGGGAGCGGTACTGATAGATGCTCTGACAGCACCTTGGGTCTTCAACATGGCTTATGTGTTTCCACCTTTCCCGATGCTTCCTCGATTGATTGCCAGGATCAAACAGGAGAGTGATTCTAATAGCACCTGCGTGGCCACGCAGGACCTGGTATGCAGATCTAGTGGACATGTCGTCCTGTCCACCATGGTCTCTGCCTCTGAGACAGGACCTTCTGTTTCAGGGTCCTTTCAAACATCCAAATCTAATTTCTCTGAGGCTGACTGCATGGATATTAAACGCTTGATTCTATCAAAGCGTGGTTTTTCGGAGTCAGTGATTGATACCTTAATACAGGCTAGGAAACCTGTTACCAGGAAAATTTACCATAAAATATGGCGTAAATACTTATATTGGTGCGAATCCAAGAGTTACTCATGGAGTAAGATTAGGATTCCTAGGATATTGTCTTTTCTACAAGAAGGTTTAGAAAAGGGTTTATCTGCTAGTTCGTTAAAGGGACAGATTTCAGCTCTGTCTATCCTTTTACACAAACGTCTGGCAGAAGTTCCAGACGTTCAGGCTTTTTGTCAGGCTTTGGCTAGGATTAAGCCTGTGTTTAAGACTGTTGCTCCGCCGTGGAGCTTAAACTTAGTTCTTAACGTTCTGCAAGGTGTTCCGTTTGAACCCCTTCATTCCATCGATATCAAGCTGTTATCTTGGAAAGTTCTGTTTTTAATGGCTATTTCCTCGGCTCGAAGAGTCTCTGAGTTATCGGCCTTACATTGTGATTCTCCTTATCTGATTTTTCATTCAGACAAGGTAGTTCTGCGTACTAAACCTGGGTTCTTACCTAAGGTAGTCACTAACAAGAATATCAATCAAGAGATTGTTGTTCCATCATTGTGCCCTAACCCTTCTTCAAAGAAGGAACGACTTCTGCACAATCTGGACGTCGTCCGTGCCCTGAAATTTTATTTGCAGGCAACTAAAGATTTTCGTCAAACTTCTTCCCTGTTTGTCGTTTATTCTGGACAGAGGAGAGGTCAAAAAGCTTCGGCTACCTCTCTCTCTTTTTGGCTTCGTAGCATAATACGTTTAGCCTATGAGACTGCTGGACAGCAGCCTCCTGAAAGGATTACAGCTCATTCTACTAGAGCTGTGGCTTCCACTTGGGCCTTTAAGAATGAGGCCTCTGTTAAACAGATTTGCAAGGCTGCAACTTGGTCTTCACTTCACACTTTTTCAAAATTTTACAAATTTGACACTTTTGCTTCTTCGGAGGCTGTTTTTGGGAGAAAGGTTCTACAGGCAGTGGTTCCTTCCATGTAAAGATCCTGCCTGTCCCTCCCGTCATCCGTGTACTTTTAGCTTTGGTATTGGTATCCCATAAGTAATGGATGACCCGTGGACTGACTACACTTAACAGGAGAAAATATAATTTATGCTTACCTGATAAATTCATTTCTCCTGTAGTGTAGTCAGTCCACGGCCCGCCCTGTTTTTTACGGCAGGTCTAAATTTTAATTAAACTCCAGTCACCACTGCACCCTATAGTTTCTCCTTTCTCGTATGGTTTCGGTCGAATGACTGGATATGACGTAGAGGGGAGGAGCTATATTGCAGCTCTGCTTGGGTGATCCTCTTGCACTTCCTGTTAGGGAGGAGATATAATCCCATAAGTAATGGATGACCCGTGGACTGACTACACTACAGGAGAAATGAATTTATCAGGTAAGCATAAATTATATTTTTTTGTCATTGAAGTGTCAAAGGGTTAGAGAACTAGCATCTCTGTAGGTGCGAGAATGCTAATCATTTTTGGGAGAGGCAGAAATCCTGACAACTATTCTGTGTCCTGAGTATTATATTTTTTTCTATTCTAGGATAGGGGTATTGCTTACTAGTTTCTTCATGGGGTAGGAATTCAGGCAACTATTTTTTTCTGTTATTGAGAGCCCTACAAATTCCAATTACCTTGTTTGTAGGAGCAGTTTTAAAAAGCTTTCCAATTAATATTGTCAAATTTTCTTTGATTTCTTCTTGTCCTTTGTTGAAAATCAGGAAGATGAGCTCAGGAGTGTGCACGTGCCTGCAGCACTATATGGCAGCAGTTTTGTACCAATGTTGTACATTAGCAAGAGGACTAGATGTCATGCAGTGCTCCAGACATGTGCACACTACTTTATCTAGATATCTTTTCAACAAAGAATAACATGAGAACAACACATAGTAGTAAATTGGAAACTTTTTTAAAATTGCATACTCTTTCTGAAGCATGACAGAGAAAATTTGGGTTTCATGTCCCTTTAATCATAAAAAAACTTTTTTTCTCAGAGGGAACTAGTCCTACACTCTATCATCTCTGTGAAGCTATGAGTCCTTAATGATGGCTTCTTTGAGAATGCATTTGTTATGAGAATTTTCTGTTTGGAGAGGTCGTAACAACTACTTTCTTTGTTAGATTAGAGCCTTGTACACAATAATAATAATGCTATTTATAGGATTTGCCCTAGGGAATCCTTAAAGGGACATTCCGGTGAAAATGTAAATGCGAATAGATGAATTACATCTTTGTATAGAAACATATTTGCAATATACATGTATTTGCAAAAATGCTTCTATTAAAAATTGTAACTGTTTTAGTGTTAACATTTTTCTATGCACGTGCATGTGAAGCATAACTAGATATTCTCAGTGCACCAGTATTTTAAGTGTTGCAGCTGCTCAGAGTGCCAGTGGGACTCGTATCATGTCAGCAATTACCAAATTGAGTCTTTACCAAATGGTACAATCAGCTTAGGCTCTCTGAGCAAGTGCTGTATTTAAAATGCTGGTACACGGTGCATACTTAGATACACATTTGAAACAGTTATAACTTTTATTAGAAGAATTTTTGCTAATACATGTATATTACAAAAATGCTTCTAATCAAATCTGAAATGTATCCATGTGTGTTCCAATGTATACAACAAAATAATACTGGCATATACCATCTGTGTTTTTTTGGGGGTAGAGATTGCTTACTGTAGGACAGTAGTACTATCTTTTCTGTGATGGTAGGAATACTGTAGCTAAAAAAATGTGTAGGGTCGTAGTCCTAAATGCCGTCTTCTTTATGATAACTAAAGTCCGGACAAACACCTTCTTTTTTAAACATATGTTAACATCTTTCAGTGTACTAAATGTACTGTGTACCAAGTTGAGAATATACCCCCATATAGATTAGTCTGATGGGCTACTTTTAATTCATAAAATAAGAATTGTCTATGTCATTTAGTTAACTTATTTACAAAATATGGTTTATAATCTGTTCTAAAATCACTTACTGCATTACTTCATGTGTGGCTTTGGCAAATTCAGGTTGACCCCCAGGAATACAGTAGGTCAGCTCATAGGGATAGAATGGAGAAGACAATTGCTGACTAATTACTTCTGACATGGAATCTGCTGATAGGCAAAGTCCAATCTTGCTGTGGACATACTGTAACATTGTTAGATTTTTGGCATGAAATTGAAGCAACGTGGAAAACCAGAGAGCAGTGGGTGCAATTATCTAGGAAACTACTTAGACCTTTGGCCCATAATACAAAGTCTTATTAGACAAGAACCTAGCATCCTGAGGCAAAACACTGAGT
>NC_069501.1:1011805812-1011825812 GCF_027579735.1 Bombina bombina | reverse complement strand
GAGAAAATCCAGCTAAGGAAAACAGAAGTGCCAAATGTTGGTCACTTTTTTCTGCCAAGAGACTTTAAGGAAACCCAAGCAAAGTAAAATCCATTAGAGAAATTTCCAAACCCACATATGTTAAAGGAGTCCAGAAATTTTTACGGATGTCAACTATCATGTCGTGTACCACTTTGCGAACTAACCCAGAAGGATGCAGTGTGGAGTGACCTAAGGTGCATGAAGAGGCGCTTAAAAAAAGTAAAAAATAGTCAGTGCACCTGTACTTAAGTATTATAACCCAGAAGAATTATTGAAACTACAATGTGATGCATGTGAGAAAGGTGCTTATGCAAGGAAAACAACCAATAGCTTTTACAAACATAGAAATGATAGAGACAGAGCAGAGAACAAACTATTAACAGTCCTCTTTGAAATTAAAAAAGGCCACCAATTCACAGAGAATAGCTGTACAATCTGACCATAAGCCACTTGAAAGCATTATGATGAAACCCTTGCTTAAAGCACCGAGACATCTTCAGCGTATGGTGTTATGACTTCAAATGTATGATGCATGTATTAGATACTGCCCAAGGAAATCTCTGGCAGTGGCAGACACATTAAGTTGGACTTAAATACGAGAAGGTTCCATAGAGGGGTGTGTGGAGCACCAGATTGGAATTATAAACATGCTCCAAAATCTACTAATCTTAAACAGAAGACTTATTGCCATAAAACAAAGTACAGATAAAGATATTACAAGCAGTGTGGCAAATTGTGTTAAGGGGATTGCTTAATGCAAAGGAAAATGTACTCCATTTTGCTATTTTTATTAAATATGTGATCAACTTAGTGTACAAGATGGTTTTTATTTGAATGAAGGCAGGTAGTTATTCCATCAGATCTCAGAGTGGATATTATGTCACAAATACATTTTTCACATTTATGCATGGAAGGGTGTTTACGATGTACCAAGCAGAGTGTTTACTGGCCAGAGTGTTTACTTGTGCAGTTAAAAGAATATATCAACCAATAGGACATATGCCGTTCATTTTATAGTAAACAACAGAAGGAAAAATGTATGCCACATGAAATCCAAACTTGGGAAAAGATTGGGAGAGATTTGTTTGCATTTCATGGCAAGGAATATTTAATAACAGTGGATTATGACTTTTACTAATGGGAGATGGATCATCTTAAGAATACAAAATCTTCCACAGTCATAAGAAAGTTAAAGGCCCACTTTGCCTGATATGAAATCCCAGACACTGCATGTTCAGATAATGGACCCCAGATTATATCAACAGTGTTTAAAGACTTTAGTAAAGAATGTGAGTGTAACCTGGTTACCTCTTCACCTGAATACCCTCAGAGCAATGGGAAAGTAGAAGTAGAGTCAGCAGTAAAGACGGCTAAGATACTTCTGCAAGAGGCCTTGTCATCAGGAAATTATCTCTACCTGGCATTGTTAGATATTAGCAACACACCAATGCAAGGTCTAGAGTGTAGTCCTGCTCATAGACTGATGAGTAGAAGAACCAAACCATTACTCCCAATGAGAGGGAATTTACTACTACACCATTAAGAGATTAAATGAAGGCACCAAAACCTGTGAAGGAAGCAACGTTTACTGCAGGCTTGTCAGGGTGCCAGGAATCAGACTGAGATGAGAAGTGCAAAAATAATCGCACCTTTATTAATAGCAAAAAATAATAAAAAGTCCACATGTCAAATAACAAGCCAGGAATCAAAACTGGTATTCAGACGAGCCTAGTCAGGAGCCAAAGCGAGTAGTCAGATGAACCGGAATCAGGAACAAGGAGAACAGCAGAGTCAGGAACAAGCCAGGGATCAGGAACCAGGAGGGACGTCAGACAGCCAGGTAATACACAGGAGCTCTCACAAACAGGTCTGAGACAATGCAAGGGAAAAGCATACTGAACAGAGGCCAATTAAATAATAAGTGATGACATCATAATTCTGAGACTGCATCCTGTCTCAAACGTATAATGTATACCAGTCTGGCCATAAAAGGAAGTGCAGGAAATGAGCATCATCACACAGTATGCACCAGAGTCAGCAAGAGAGGTGAGTAAAATGGCTGCCAGCAGCACATGGCAAACAAAACAGGGAAAAAACCCTGACAAGGCTGCTCAGTACAACAGGGTAGCCAAAGAACTGCAGCCTCTAAGTGTCGGTGAACAGGTGTGGGTACAGCCTCCAACAAACAAGGTAACAGAGTGGTGTAAAGCAAACAAGCACCTGTAGGAGTCAAATCATATGAGGTGGTACAGGGTCTGAGAAGAAATAGGAGGCATCTGAAAGGCATCGGACATTAAATGCCTCAGTTAAAGACACAAATTAGCACCCATGAAGAATCTCACATTGACAACACAAGCCAACCAACAACAGAAAACAGCCCAGACAAAGATCAAGAAGAGATAAACATAGAAACATCAGAAACAGATGAGCTAAGGGATGTTATAGAAGTTTATGTGCGCTAACCCGACAAGAGTACACTAATTCTTCATGTGCGCTTACCCAACATGAGTTATCATAAGGTGCGTTATGTATTTACTAAATATAACATTTTGTAAAATATTACTAATTAATGTAATTAATTATTATTTATGTACTGAAAAATTCTAAATATTCCATAGAATATATATATATATATATATATATGGGGGAGATAAAAAACTGAAATTAAAATGTCTCAAAATTAAATCAATGTAAATATTTACATAGGAAATTAGCACATCTAGGCAAGTATCCCCACTTTCTGGGGAAAAGCAAGTGGGGATACTTGCCTAGATGTGCTAATTTCCTATGCAAATATTTACATTGATTTAAATATATATATATATATATATATATATATATATATATATATATATATATATATCTTACACTAACTAGAATTATTGATTGTTATTTTTTAATATTTCGTATTATTTATTTTAATAACACGCCATAAAATACTGTAACTAATTCTACATGTGCGTTAACCCAACACCTCATTAGACCTAAAGTGAGAAACCTGAAGCGCGTTATGCATATTTTACATTCTAATGTTCTTTACATTAAAAAATGTAATTGTATTATTAAAATTATACTTCTATTTATATATGATACTGTTACTGTAAAATATATATCTATACCTATATATCTATAGGAATAGATATATAGGTGTATATATATCTATAGTAATATAGATTTAATAATTAAAATATATGAAGAACATTGGAATATGAAATAACTACTGTTAGCGCCTGAGTGATAAGTGTTGGGTTTTTTCTTCTGCACACTCTATTGAATTTTTCTTTCATGAATCAGATAGAACATACCATTTTAAACAATTTAACTTTTTAAATTGTCTTTGTTTACTTGTTATCCTTTGTTGAGAAGCAGGAAGGTATGTTGAGGAGTGTGCATGTCTGCAGCACTATATGGCATCAGTTTTGCAACAATGTTATACATTAGCAAGAGCACTAGATGGCAGCACTATTTCCTGTCAAATAGTGCCCCAGACATATGCATGCTAACTATCTAGAAATCGCTTCAACAAAGAATAACAAGAGAGCGAAGCAAATTTGATAATAGAAGTAAAATGGGAAGTTATTTAAAATTGTATTCTCTATCTGAATCATGAAAGAAAATTTTTGGATTTCCTGTTCCTTTAACCCCTTAACGACCAAGGACGTACGCCACACGTCCTCTAAAAAAATACACTTAATGACCGAGGACGTGTGGCGTACGTCCTTGGTCTGGAAAGCAGCTGGAAGCGATCCTGCTCGCTTCCAGCTGCTTTCCGGTTATTGCAGTGATGCCTCAACATCGAGGCATCCTGCAATAACCCCCCTTGGCCATCCGATGCAGAGAGAGCCACTCTGTGGCCCTCTCTGTACCGGACATCGATGGCCGGTTTCGTTGGTGGGTGGGAGCCAGTCTGGGAGGCGGGTGGGCGGCCATCGATGGGCCGTATGATGTGGCGGGGGGCGGGATCGTGGGCGGGAACGCCGGGTGCGCGCGCGCGGGGGGGGGTAGGAAGCGGGTGGGAACCGCTACACTACAGAACATGTATGGGGGAAAAGTGGCAGTGATTGCCAAAAATATATATATTTATATCGATCTAAGAGATCTGGGAGGGGTGGTGGGTTGGTCTTTTGGGGGGGGGCAAGCTACACTACAGAAAACTATTTTAAAATAATAATAAAACAAGGTTTAACTATAAACTGGGTACTGGCAGACAGCTGCCAGTACCAAAGATGGCTACTAATAAGTTAGAGGGGGATGGGTAAAGAGCTGTTTGGGGGGTATCAGGGAGGTTGGGGGCTAAGGGGGGATCCTCCAGAGCAGCATATGTAAATATGCATTTTTTTTATTTATGTTTTATCAAGGATAGCTTTTTTTTTTAGTACTGGCAGACTTTCTGCCAGTACTTAACATGGCGGGGACAATTGTGGGGTGGGGGAGGGAAGAGAGCTGTTTGGGAGGGATCAGGGGGTGTAATGTGTCAGGTGGGAGGCTGATCTCTACACTAAAGCTAAAATTAACCCTGCAAGCTCCCTACATGCTACCTAATTAACCCCTTCACTGCTAGCCATAATACACGTGTGATGCGCAGCGGCATTTAGCGGCCTTCTAATTACCAAAAAGCAACGCCAAAGCCATATATGTCTGCTATTTCTCAACAAAGGGGATCCCAGAGAAGCATTTACAACCATTTGTGCCATAATTGCACAAGCTGTTTGTAAATGATTTCAGTGAGAAACCTAAAATTGTGAAAAAGTTTACTTTTTTTTTTATTTAATCGCATTTGGCGTTGAAATGGTGACATGAAATATACCAAAATGGGCCTAGATCAATACTTAGGGTTGTCTACTACACTACAATAAAGCTAAAATTAACCCTACAAGCTCCCTACATGCTCCCTAATTAACCCCTTCATTGCTGGGCATAATACACGTGTGGTGCGCAGTGGCATTTAGCGGCCTTCTAATTACCAAAAAGCAACACCAAATCCATATATGTCTGCTATTTATGAAAAAGGGGGATTGCAGAGAAGCATTTACAACCATTTGTGCCATAATTGCACGAGCTGTTTGTAAATAAATTCAGTGAGAAACCTAAAGTTTGTAACAAAATGTGTGAAAAAGTGAACAATTTTTTTTATTTGATCGCATTTGGCGGTGAAATGGTGGCATGAAATATACCAAAATGGGCCTAGATCAATACTTTGGGATGTCTTCTAAAAAAAAATATATACATGTCAAGGGATATTCAGGGATTCCTGGAAGATATCAGTGTTCCAATGTAACTAGCGCTAAGTTTGAAAAAAAGTGGTTTGGAAATAGCAAAGTGCTTCTTGTATTTATTGCCCTATAACTTGCAAAAAAAAGCAAAGAACATGTAAACATTGGGTATTTCTAAACTCAGGACAAAATTTGGAAACTATTTAGCATGAGTGTTTTTTGGTGGTTGCAGATGTGTAACAGATTTTGGGGGTCAAAGTTAGAAAAAGTGTGTTTTTTTCCATTTTTTCCTCATATTTTATATTTTTTTTATAGTAAATTATAAGATATGATGAAAATAATGGTATCTTTAGAAAGTCCATTTAATGGCGAGAAAAACAGTATATAATATGTGTGGGTACAGTAAATGAGTAAGAGGAAAATTACAGCTAAACACAAACACTGCAGAAATGTAAAAATAGCCTTGGTCCCAAACGGACAGAAAATGGAAAAGTGCTCTGGTCACTAAGGGGTTAAAAAAATAAAATAAAAAAATGGCCAACAAACACTTTCACCAAAAACCACCCAGTACAGATTTTCACCAAATGTCACAAGTGCTGTGCTTAAATTCCATAGGAAGCAGCTGGAAAAACTTAGCAGAGCACTTGGTTTCACACTGAACAGGACACCACCACATATGGGATTGCAATCTAAGTGCCGTAAGTCTGATAAACCAGCGATGTCCAGAAATCTACGCAAGTACAAATTTCTGGCGTCGCCAGTGACTTACGGCACGTTAGAAACTGCCGGCGCCTACAAAACCTGACTAAAGTCTAAATCACCCGCACTGTCTAACACGCCTCCCTAACATAGCCCGACAAGTCTAACACGCCTCCCTAACATAGCCCGACACGTCTAACCCTATATCCGCTATCCCCCCTCACTATCCTAATAATAAAATATGTATTAAAACCTAAACCGCCGCTCCCGGAGCCCGCCGCAACCTAATACAATTATTAACCCCTAAACCGCCGCCAGCTATATTAAATCTATAACCCCCCTAAAGTGAGCCCCTAACACAGCCGCCATCTACCTTACCTACCCCCTAAAGTGAGCCCCTACCCCGCCGCTATCTATTGTAAAATTATTAACCCCTAATCTAATCCCCCTACACCGCCGCCAGCTATATTAACTATATTAACCCTAATTATATTAGGGTTAATATAGTTAATATAGTTATTATATTATATATATTAACTATATTAACCCTAATTATATTAGGGTTAATATAGTTAATATTGTTATTATATTATATATATATATATAAAGTATAATAACCCTATCTAACTCTAACATCCCTAACTAAACTCTTATTAAAATAAATCTAATATTATTAATTAAAATATTCCTATTTAAATCTAAATACTTACCTATAAAATAAATCTTAAGATAGCTACAATATAATTAATAATTACATTATAGCTATGTTAGGGTTTATATTTATTTTACAGGTAAATTGTTAATTATTTTAACTAGGTATAATAGCTATTAAATAGTTATTAACTATTTAATAGCTACCTAGTTAAAATAATTACCCAATTACCTGTAAAATAAATCCTAACCTAAGTTACAAATACACCTACACTATCAATAAATTAAATAAACTTCAAATATCTATCCAAAAATACAATTAAATAAACTAAACTAAATAACAAAAAAATAAAAAAAAGATTACAAGATTTTTAAGCTAATTACACCTATTCTAAGCCCCCTAATAAAATAATAAAGCCCCCCAAAATAAAAAAATTCCCTACCCTATTCTAAATTAAAAAAAAGTTCAAAGCTCTTTTACCTTACCAGCCCTTAAAAGGGCCTTTTGTGGGGGCATGCTCCAAAGAAAACTGCTCTTTTGCCTGCAAAAAAACCACAATACCACCCCCCAACATTACAACCCACCACCCACATACCCCTAATCTAACCCAAACCCCCCTTAAATAAACCTAACACTACCCCCCTGAAGATCTCCCTACCTTGTATTCACCCAGCCGGGCCGAACTCCTCATCCGATCCGGGCGATGTCTTCCAGCAAGCGGCAGTGAAGTCTTCTTCCATCCGGGCGATGTCTTGAAGCAAGCGGCAGAGAGTCTTCTTCCATTGGCGATGTCTTCAAGCAAATCGGCATCTTCAATCTTCTTTCTTCGCTCCTCCGCCGCGGAGCATCCATCCGGCATGACGACTTCCCGACGAATAAGGTTCCTTTAAATGACGTCATCCAAGATGGCGTCCGTCGAATTCCGATTGGCTGATAGGATTCTATCAGCCAATCGGAATTAAGGTAGAAAAATCTGATTGGCTGATTGAATCAGCCAATCAGATTCAAGTTCAATCCGATTGGCTGATTGGTTCAGCCAATCGGATTGAACTTGAATCTGATTGGCTTCAATCTTTAGTGTAGAGATCAGCCTCCCACCTGACACATCAGACCCCCTGATCCCTCCCAAACAGCTCTCTTCCCTCCCCCACACCACAATTGTCCCCGCCATCTTAAGTACTGACAGAAAATCTGCCAGTACTAAAATAAAAGTTTTTTTTTTTTTAAATACATTTTTTAGCATATTTACATATGCTACTTTGTAGGATCCCCCAAAACAGCTCTCTAACCCTCCCCCTCTGCCTTATTGGGGGCCATCTTGGGTACTGGCAGCTGTTTGCAAGAGAAATTGTTTTTTTTTTTATTATGATGTTCTTTTTCTGTAGTGTAGCTTCCCCCACCCCCTGACTAATGCATTTTTATATATATTGCTACTTTTCAAAACTTTTAATACATAAGTTTTCTGTAGTGTAGCGGATCCCACCCGCTCCCTCCCCGTGCATGCGCCCGCCCCGCCCCCGCCCTACCATGCACGCGCGCGTCCGTGCGCACCTCCGATCACCCCCGCCCACGATCCCGCCCCCCTCCACATCATCAGGGCCATCGATGGCCGCCTCCCGAACCGGCTCCCACCCACCAACAGATTTAGCCGGTGATGTCCGGTGCAGAGAGGGCCACAGAGTGGCTCTCTCTACACCGGATTGCTAAAAAAGGTTATTGCAGGATGCCTCGATATCGAGGCATCACTGCAATAACCGGAAAGCAACTGGAAGCGAGCAGGATTGCTTCCAGCTGCTTTCCAGACCAAGGCCGTACGCCACACGTCCTCGGTCATTAACTGTATTTTTTTTGAGGACGTGTGGCGTACGTCCTTGGTCGTTAAGGGGTTAAAAGGACATTAAACAAGTTGTGTTTTGTGTTATAATGGTGCCCATATTGCTAATTCTGTAACCTTCAAATCAATTAGCGGGTTTCTGCAGTTTGAAGCAGTTTGGAAACCTATGTTACACTTTAGCCCCTTAGAAAACTTTAAGACAAAGCACAATTTTCACACAAAAGCAAGACGTGTTTAGTGACCCTTTATATATATTTAATCATCTGACAACTTAGTGATGTTTGAAGGCATTCAATAAATACAGAAAATAGTGCTTAAATAGATATCAGACCATATTGATGTATCTCAAAACAATCTGTAAAGTTATTTTCATTACTATTATCAGTAATTTGTAGAGGGCCAACATAGAATGTAATCCAAAGTGGTAGCAAAAGTAACATATTAGCTTAATGGCGATCTCGGGCATCCTGAATATTTCAGTAATTATAGATTTACATCAACAGAAGATGTAGTTAATATTCTTTATGACTAACTATGTTTTTCTTATCACCAGGTTGCGTTGACACAATTATTTCCCATGCAAGCAAACATGCTGCTATTTTCAACATGGATAATGAGCTCATTCTATTCATTGTGAAAGAATGCAACTACAAGACCTGCACCATCATTGTTTTCGGACATTGCTACAAGGCTAATTTTCTTTTAAGTGAGCTTCATAATTTATAAAAATTTTACTTGTATTATTCTTTCATTTAGGTTTTCTGTGTAGGAGTGTAAGAGAATAAAATGCTCTGGTAAATGATGATTTAACTAAGCCAATAAAATACTTTTAATGGTTTGAAATAAGTGCTCCCACTGTAAACTCTTAATTGATTAAAATGAGGGTTCTTGTGTTGATGGCCCTGAATATCGCAGGCCTGACTACCTGGGAATGGGAAGTAATTTCCTATTACCTTTTTTTTCTTCCTGACTGCATTTCCATCTAGCATCTAGCGTGTGAATAAGCACCAGGGCTGGACTGGGAATAAAGAGCAGCCCTGGAAAATTTGGAGACCAGCTCTATTTTTCATTGAGCCAGTAGAATTTGCACACCCCATTTAAAAAGTAGCTTTCCAGCCCCAGTTGCTGCAGCCCACCTGGAAATCTTCTGGTATCCTGGTAGGCCAATCCATCCTTGATAAGCGCCTCTTGGGTGTGCAAAACGTATAAGACTCTCGCTGCCTTTGCTATTTCTGTCTGATGTTTTTAACGTTGTGCCAATAAATGCTTTTGCTACTTTTTATGGACACACTGAGTTTTGTCGGCTTTGTCTGGTGTTCATTGAGTGTGGAGCAGTCTAATCCGGCACTGCTACGGCACTCCCGGACTAGAGGGAGGTATATGCTTGTCCTAAACTTAACACCTCCGGGATCCAGAGCTGGAGAACTCTGAGAACTGCAGTGTTTGCATGTGCTTCTTACTATTAGAATGTAACCCATGACCTTGATTATATATTACTGCAGACATGAAACATAATTCAGAAAAAATAAAATCAGTACTCATACCACCAAGTTTTCTACCTTTTTGTACCAGGTAGTTGGACTTTTATAAAAACTACACAAAATGTGTATTTTTACATTACTCTTTATATATTTCTTTTCTGTATTTTCATGCTGTAATAAGAAAACATTTATTTTACAGATTTCAAGTTTAAATCACGTAGAATGGAAAAAGACAAATGTATTTTTTTTTTGTAAAACATAAATTCTACCCATTGCTGAATTTAAAAGTCAGGTCATTTTAGGCCTCCCTAAAAGAGTTTTCATATTTTGCTTTACTTATATACTGTCTTCTAATGACATATCTGTTTTTTGTGTGTTTTTTTCCCAACTAAATACACTATATAATATGAAGAATTATAGATTACATACATTTGGTGCTTTTGTTTAGCTGTAGAATTAATTGTCCCTAAATATGTGTGAATAATATTTATTCATTTTTTTTACAGGTTGCTGATGCTAATTTGGAAGTGTTGCCAAACAGTAATTGAATCGAGTATCCTGCTGTGATTTTTATCCCATTGTAGATATGTTACAATAAATTCATTATTTTAAATGTAATGCTGCATATTAACATAAATTCCTGGTCTATTAACCCGTTCCATATGTGAATAGTACTCAGCATCTTTTATAATTTATCATTTTGGAAGTATTAATAATTAAAAGATTTAAGCATGAGTTTTATAGTAAGTTTGCTTACTCCTTGTGTGCCCCCCTCTTTTTAGGTTTTGTACCAGATACATAACTGCAATATATCAACTACATGGTATAATTAAGTAGATTATGAATATACTAGAACTGCTGGATTTCTAATCTGTGTAATTTCTGTACTTAGTGTTTAGTAGATCTCTGGGATATACCAATGGACTGAGTTCCCTGTTTTTTCCCCTGATACTGTGGACCACCATAACCCACATAATCTGCGTATTTGTGCTTGGCCTATTTATCTCCTGTGAGCTAATGAAACTGGGTCAGATAATTGCAAAGAGTGACTGTTTTTAGCATTAATTCCTCTAAGCCATGCTTACCTCATTTCCTTTCCAAAGTCTCAGGTCACAGCATCAAACCTTCTATGACCCCCTCCTGCTTTCACAGCTTTCTCAATTAGTTGATACCCCAATAAATTGAGGCATCTCATCAAAGATCAATGAAGTATGTAACATATTTAACGTGTATCCTTACTGATGAATATTACATTAATTTATTTTAAAATACATTGTTGCAAATATATTTCTTTGTTTTAAAAAACAAAAACAAAACATGTTTTCAGATTAAAGACCTTAACTTAATAAACAGTAGCTGTAGGATTCCATACATGAAGAGGGGGTATTCTATTGGTAAGGCAGACTCATTTCAGTGCCTGTATAGTTATTTTATGTGTAAAGAAGTTAGTCTCATGATCAAAATGCCACAATATAAGTTTAAAAAACATCATAGCTTTTTTTGTTGCATGTTCATAATGCTGCTCTCCTAGTGGCATCATATTAACCTTAACCAGGTAACACTTAAAAAGATAGCAAAATTTAACAGCAACAGTGAATATTTAAATGCATTACTATGAATGTTACCACAGTGATATTTACATAAGATACCCCGCTGCTATCAGAAATAAATAATAAAAAATGCTGTAAAAAATCCCTCATTCCCTCCTCACTGAATCTGCCAACTCATAACTTTTAAAAACTGTCTAAATTGAACTCATAGCAAGGCAACTTAATTGATTATATTATTCAGAGATATAAGGTTTTAAAAAACAAATATTATGTTAAGATGAATAACGCCTTTACAGCCAGAGAATAAGAACCTATGAAATATGGAATGTCCATTTCCCCATTTTTATAAGGTAGTGTTGGCTGCTTTCTGGAGGTGGTAAGGCAGCATGGTATGCCTTTTCCAACTCTTTAAAAAAAGCTTCAGCCACACTGCTGGAGTCTCCAGAGTAATGAATCCAATAAGTCTTAAATTCCCATGGGCAAGGATTCATAACTATGTATTATATTAGTCATTTATATGTTTTTTTTTTCTATAGAGCCCCTGTTTTACTTTAATGTAAATCAGTAGAAAGAACCATAATAGCCAGAATCCCTGGAAGTCCCTGCCTGAATATTGAGGTGAGTCATTCAGAAGCTGGATGGCCCCACTTTATTGTGATACTTTTAAGTCTGAACTGCATATGTTGTTTCATTCTCTAAATATCTAAATCTTCAAATATACAAGAAATCTTCTATCCTTATAAGCTCTCCCACATGCTCTCTCTCTCTTATGCAGATTGCCAGGTACTCTCCTTGTCTTACAAACTCCCTCGAGTCACTCTCCCAGCTTTACAAACCCTTACAGGCACTCTCCCAGCTTTACAAACCCTTACAGGCACTTAGGCACACCCAGGCACTCTCCCACAATTTTACACAGAAAACAAGAAATCTCCCATTCTATCTCACCATTACAACCCCCAACACCCTTTTCTTAATGGTGTTCTACATTATCTAAAGGTACATTCTTGGCCCCAGTCCTCCCATATTTGCTCAAATAAAGTAACAGGATTCAATAATTGCAAAGAGTACATTTTCATAGAGTGAATGTAGATTAGAATTTCTTTAACTTGGTCTTTTTCTGCCAAGATCTAGCAATCGCTAACTTGACATCTAGAAAAACATTAAAGCTCTGCCTCAGGGCTGTAAGATAAATGTATGTGTAGCTTAGTAAGTATTTGTAAACAAACTTGCCATAACAAAGTAAAATATGGACAAGAACACCAAATATGCATGAAGTCTCCTCTGGTATTACACCCCTGCCAACAAATAGTTGAGAAGTTAGGAGAAAACGTATGCAGTTTAGTACGAGTTAAATAATACTGAGTAAGGACCTTGTAATAAGTTTCATATATTGTAACACAGTGTATAGCTTATTGTAGTAAGGGCAATAGTTTTCTTCCTTACTGTTAGTGGTAGACAGTTCAATGTTTACTATTTGTTCCAACATCATGATTACTGAAGTAGATTTCCCAGATGGTCAAGCTCCCTCCACAAGATTATAATAAATAGACAATGATCTATACAATTTGCCTCCCTCCTTCCATTTTTGTTCACAAATGGTTTTTCACCTAGTGATTGTATGGAAAAAACAACAACTGTGTAATAAACTTTTAAGTATTATATACTTGAATTGTAGGCACTTATGTGTGTGATTGTGGGGGGGGGGGGGGGGGGGGGGGGTATCTGGTCAGAGATTAATCTTCCTTGTCTACTGAGGTCCTCAAAGGTGTGAATTCCTAGTTCTTCCCAGAGTCTGGGATTGGAATTTGGGATGCCCAATAATAATTCAGAGACAGAATGTATAAATAACATGGGTGGAGCTTCTAGGGGTTGTTATATCAAATGGAGTCCCAATGTTTAAGACACTCCATAATGATATGGAATTTTGTGGCACTATACAAATAAATGATAATAATAATTATCAATCTTGAGCTCCCTGCGACAATGTGGGGGGATCCAGATTAAATCAGCAAGAGATATGACATTTGGAAGAGATGCCTGCGCTAGTTCACTTCACCTACTTGCCTGGTCTAGTACAGCCATCTGAGAAATTTGTGTGAGTAAGGCTGTCTCATAATATCTGTGTTTGCTAAGAGAAGTCACACCCCCAACATCGTGAGGGAACTGCAAAATTTTGTAAGATACAAGTGGGTGTCTACCATGCCAAATGTACCTAGAAAACAGACTTTGGAACTTTATTAATAGTTATTTGTGGAGTCTAAAGGATAAACATCGAAGGAAGTATTTTCTTCCTAGCTATGAGATTGAATTAAAGTCCTACTTCTGTTGAAGGCAGATAATTGTCAGTAATAACTTTATTAATATTGTTTGATAGAACTTAACCAAGATGTTTAAAGGATAAAGGGGCCAAATTATCATTGTCTAGTGAACTGTTTGTGCAATGCTGCCCCCTGCAGATTTGCGGCCAATCGGTCGATCGTATAGGATCGGGCGGATTGATGTCCGCAACCTCAGAGGCGGCAGATCAGTTAAAGAGCAGCGGTCTTAAGACCACTGCTTCATAACTGCTATTTCCGGTGAGCCTGAAGGCTCGCATGGAAACAGGGTCATCAGGGGCTCGGGTTTGGCCCTTGATAAATCGGCCCCTTAGAATAGTGTATCTCAACCACGGTACCTCCAACAGTCCAGGTTTTCATTATAGCTGAATTAGAGCACAGGTGAAATAATCAGCGGATCAGTAACCATGAATACTAACCTGCTCTCACCCTTCGGCTGATTATTTCACCTGTGCTCTAGTTCAGCTATAATGAAAACCTAAACTGTTGGGGTAGTTGAAGACTACTGTTGAGAAACGCTTATTTAGAGGACCATTTGAACTGAAATGTATTCCAAAGAAGTTCTTTTTTGTGTGTAAATCCCCAGGTAAATATCTAATTTTTCACATAGATTAATTTGTGCTAGTAGAATTTGCTAAAATTAGTTAAAGTGACTGACAGATTTGTGGGATAGTTGATTGAGGATGTGCGGTGAAGATCGTAATATCATCTGCAAAAAACACTATTTTTTGGGTGGTACCAAAAAGTGAAATTCCATCTATATTATATAGTCCCTTCGAATGTTCTTTGCTAAGGGTTCAATTACCAGTGCAACAAAGAGGCGACAAAGGACACCCTTGTCTGGTTCAGTTGGTTATAGAAAATATTGAGGAGCCATACTTCAGTCCTCTAACTGTAGGAGATGGAATAGAATATAGTGCCTTAACTGCTCTAACCCAGTCATCAGGGATGCCAAAGGCTTTCATTGTTTCCCAGATTATAATCCCACTTTATTCGATCAAACACTTTCTTGGCGTCCAAAGAGATCACAAAGAAGGGTCTGTTAAGCATAGGGGCTTCCAGGAAAATATTTAAAAGTCTCCTAGTGTTATCAAGACCTTGTTGGTTTAAAGTGAAGCCGACCTGGTCAGTCTGAAGTATTTATGGCAGTAAAGAAGCAAGTCTTTGGGCTCGAAGCATTGCATATATTTTTCTGTCATTGTTAATTAAAAGGGTCTATAGTTCTCACACAATGAGGGGTCTTTGCTAACAAAACCTAGAATTCGAGTTATATGTTTGTTCGACCATAATTTACCTGTTTCACATTAAGGGCTAAATTACAAGTGGTGCACTATCATTAGTGCGAGGAGCGCAGATGATATTGCAAAATCGCGATTTTTTTTTGCCCTCAAATGTATATTACATTTACGTATTTAAATTACAGCAAATTCGTTTATTATGCTCCCCATATTTTCTATGGGCGGCGTTGAGCATCAATATGCAATCGATTTCAATAGCATTATAGGCTCAAACTTAACCCCTAAACCACCACATAGCCCACCCCTATAAAATCCCTATGCTAGTAACCCCTAAACTACCACAACCATTATCTCAACTACCCCCTAACCTATTTTACTCCTAACCACCACAACCTTCATTGGAAAATACCCTCTAATCTCCTAACAGCTAACCCCCTAAGAGCCCCTAAGTTACAAAAAAACAACCATTACAAAAAATAAAAAGCACTAGCATTACAAAATAATAAAAAACCCAGCCAGTAAAACTAAGGTCCCCTTAAAAAAAGGCCACCCCTAAAAAAACCAAACTAACACTAAAACCTACTCTAAACATTGCCCTGAAAAGGGGATTTCTCCAACATTGGTGTGTCCGGTCCACGGCGTCATCCTTACTTGTGGGAATATCTCTTCCCCAACAGGAAATGGTAAAGAGTCCCAGCAAAGCTGGCCATATAGTCCCTCCTAGGCTCCGCCCACCCCAGTCATTCTCTTTGCCGTTGCACAGGCAACATCTCCACGGAGATGGTTAAGAGTTTTTGGTGTTTAAAATGTAGTTTTTTATTCTTATATCAAGTGTTTGTTATTTTAAAATAGTGCTGGTATGTACTATTTACTCTGAAACAGAAAAGGATGAAGATTTTTGTTTGTGAGAGGAAGATGATTTTAGCAGACAGTAACTAAAATCGATTGCTGTTTCCACATAGGACTGTTGAGATGAAGTAACTTCAGTTGGGGGAAACAGTTAGCAGACTTTTCTGCTTAAGGTATGACTAGCCATATTTCTAACAAGACTGTGTAATGCTGGAAGGCTGTCATTTCCCCTCATGGGGACCGGTAAGCCATTTTCTTAGTCTCAAACAGAATAAAGGGCTTATTATGGGCTATAAAACTGGTAGACACTTTTATGGGCTAAATCGTTTGCTTTATTTGGACATTTTATACATGTTTATGCTGATAATTCACACTTATAAACTTGGGGAACGTTTTTTAACGTCAGGCACTATGTTAGACACCTTTTCCAGTCAGGAAGGGCCTTCCCAGTTGTAGGCTGAGCCTCATTTTCGCGCCATTACTGCGCAGTTGTTTTTTGAGAGCAAGACATGCAGATGCATGTGTGAGGACCTGAAAGTGTTTGGAAAAGTTCCTAGAAGGCGACATTTGTAAACGGTTCCGTTATTTTAAGGGTTAAAGCTCTGAAAATTGGTGTGCAATACTCTTAATGCTTTAAGACACTGTGGTGAAATTTTGGTAATTTTTGTATAACTCCTTCATACTTTTTCACATATTCAGTAATAAAGTGTTTCTGTTTAAAATTTAAAGAGACAGTAACGGTTTTGTTTTAAAACGTTTTTTGTGCTTTATTGACAAGTTTAAGCCTGTTTAACATGTCTGTGCCTTCAGATAAGCTATGTTCTATATGTATGAAAGCCAATGTGTCTCCCCATTTAAAATTGTGTGATAATTGTGCCATAGCGTCCAAACAAAGTAAGGACAATACTGCCACAGATAATGAAATTGTCCAAGATGATTCCTCAAATGAGGGGAGTAGACATGATACTACATCATCTCCTACTGTGTCTACACCAATTTTGCCCATGCAGGAGGCCCCTAGTACATCTAGCGCGCCAATGCTTATTACAATGCAACAATTGACGGCTGTAATGGATAACTCCATAGCAAATATTTTATCCAAAATGCCTGCATATCAGAGAAAGCGCGATTGCTCTGTTTTAAACACTGAAGAGCAGGAGGGCGCTGATGATAATTGTTCTGTCATTCCCTCACACCAATCTGAAGTGGCCATGAGGGAGGTTTTGTCAGATGGGGAAATTTCAGATTCAGGAAAAATTTCTCAACAAGCTGAACCTGATGTTGTGACATTTAAATTTAAATTAGAGCATCTCCGCGCACTGCTTAAGGAGGTGTTATCTACTCTGGATGATTGTGACAACTTGGTCATTCCAGAGAAATTATGCAAGATGGACAAGTTTCTAGAGGTTCCGGTGCACCCCGACGCTTTTCCTATACCCAAGCGGGTGGCGGACATAGTGAATATGGAGTGGGAGAAGCCCGGCATACCTTTTGTTCCCCCCCTATATTTAAGAAATTATTTCCTATGGTCGACCCCAGAAAGGACTTATGGCAGACAGTCCCTAAGGTCGAGGGGGCAGTTTCTACTCTAAACAAGCGCACTACTATTCCTATCGAGGATAGTTGTGCTTTCAAAGATCCTATGGATAAAAAATTGGAAGGTTTGCTGAAAAAGATTTTTGTACAGCAAGGTTACCTTCTACAACCCATTTCGTGCATTGTTCCTGTCACTACAGCAGCGTGGTTCTGGTTCGAGGAACTAGAAAAGTCGCTCAGTAGAGAGACTCCATATGAGGAGGTTATGGACAGAGTTCACGCACTTAAGTTGGCTAACTCTTTTATTTTAGATGCCGCTTTGCAATTAGCTAGATTAGCGGCGAAAAATTCAGGGTTTGCAATTGTGGCGCGCAGAGCGCTTTGGCTAAAGTTTTGGTCAGCGGATGTATCATCCAAGACAAAATTGCTTAACATCCCTTTCAAAGGTAAAACTCTATTTGGACCTGAATTGAAAGAGATTATCTCAGACATCACTGGGGGAAAGGGCCACGCCCTTCCTCAGGATAGGCCTTTCAAGGCCAAGAATAAGTCTAATTTTCGTTCCTTTCGCAATTTCAGGAACGGACCGGCCTCTAATTCTGCATCCTCTAAGCAAGAGGGTAATGCCTCACAGCCCAAACCAGCCTGGAAGCCTATGCAAGGCTGGAACAAGGGTAAGCAGGCCAAGAAGCCTGCTGCTGCTAACAAAACAGCATGAAGGAGTAGCCCCCGATCCGGGACCGGATCTAGTAGGGGGCAGACTCTTTCTCTTTGCTCAGGCTTGGGCAAGAGATGTTCAGGATCCCTGGGCACTAGAAATAGTTTCTCAGGGTTATCTTCTGGAATTCAGGGAACTACCCCCAAGGGGAAGGTTCCACATGTCTCACTTATCCTTAAACCAAATAAAGAGACAGGCGTTCTTACATTGTGTAGAAGACCTGTTAAAGATGGGAGTGATACACCCAGTTCCAATAAAGGAACAAGGAATGGGATTTTATTCAAATCTGTTCGTAGTAGTTCTATCTGGTGTTCCATGCAGATAAGGTGGTTTTGCGTACTAAGCCTGGTTTTCTTCCAAAGGTTGTTTCTAACAAGAATATTAACCAGGAGATAGTTGTACCTTCTTTATGTCCGAATCCAGTTTCAAAGAAGGAACGTTTGTTACACAATTTGGACGTAGTCCGTGCTCTAAAATTCTATTTAGAGGCTACAAAAGATTTCAGACAAACATCTTCTTTGTTTGTTGTCTATTCTGGTAAAAGGAGAGGTCAAAAAGCGACTTCTACCTCTCTTTCCTTTTGGCTTAAAAGCATCATCCAATTGGCTTATGAGACTGCCGGACGACAGCCTCCTGAAAGAATCACAGCTCACTCCACTAGGGCTGTGGCTTCCACATGGGCCTTCAAGAACGAGGCTTCGGTTGACCAGATATGTAAGGCAGCGACTTGGTCTTCACTGCACACTTTTGCCAAATTTTACAAATTTGATACTTTTGCTTCTTCGGAGGCTATTTTTGGGAGAAAGGTTTTGCAAGCCGTGGTGCCTTCCGTTTAGGTAAGCTGATTTGCTCCCTCCCTTTATCCGTGTCCTAAAGCTTTGGTATTGGTTCCCACAAGTAAGGATGACGCCGTGGACCGGACACACCAATGTTGGAGAAAACAGAATTTATGCTTACCTGATAAATTACTTTCTCCAACGGTGTGTCCGGTCCACGGCCCGCCCTGGTTTTTTTAATCAGGTCTGATGAATTATTTTCTCTAACTACAGTCACCACGGTACCATATGGTTTCTCCTATATTTTTCCTCCTGTCCGTCGGTCGAATGACTGGGGTGGGCGGAGCCTAGGAGGGACTATATGGCCAGCTTTGCTGGGACTCTTTGCCATTTCCTGTTGGGGAAGAGATATTCCCACAAATAAGGATGACGCCGTGGACCGGACACACCGTTGGAGAAAGTAATTTATCAGGTAAGCATAAATTCTGTTTTACCGGGCAGTACCCTAGTTGAGGTAATTCGCTCTCTTGCATACTAAAACCAAACTAACCCGTCGCCCCCCAAAAAAACTATCGTAAAAAAACTCCTAGAAAAGATTCCCAGAAAAGGCATCAGCGATAACGCTCTTTTCATAATAATACAAAAATGCCCTGAAAAGTCCATCAGTGATTACACTCTTTTGCAAACCCTAAACTAAACTCTCCCCCATAAAAAACTCCCTAATGCTAAACCCCAAAAGTTAGTACTCATATCTATGTATATATATGTATATTTATGTATACTGTAGACATCTACAAAGGTTCTATTAAAATTTCAAATTAAGATGTTGGAAGCACTTCGGTGGAACTAAAAAATGCAATGTTCTTCACAAAATAAAAAATTACATTTCAAATGCTCTTTTTTTAGACAAACCAAATATGAGCAAATTCCATATAACCCCCCCAAAACATAAAACAAGTTCAACCAATCACTGACGAATAAGTTAAAACCAAATACATGTAGCAAGCAATATTCAAAATTGGTGCCAGAAAAAATTGGGGTAAACAAGATTACTCACATCGATAATCCATCTCCCTCCCTGTTCTTACAGTGCACTC